>NC_046157.1:24178077-24358077 GCF_011064425.1 Rattus rattus
TGACAGGAATGTTCATACACACTCAGAAAATTCAAAACACAGTTTTTCTAAAGGATATCCTTTCTAGGATGGGAATATGATCATATCATACATAATACAGAGGGTAAATGATCGTTCAGAGACATGACTCATAGAGAACGAATTTTCTTTAAAACATTGGACATTTCCTTCCCAGCCTGAATCTCAAGTTAGAATCTGGAGAAATTTCCATGAGTGACAACAACTCTTTGTCCTTCCTTCAAGTAAGATTTCTCCTCATGGTCAGTGTTTGCCTAAGATATGAGAGAATCTGGAAGTGTTCTCCGATGTCAAAAAATGGTCTGTAAGTTTTCTGTTGAGACAGAAGGATATGGCTATTTACCTAGATGTCCTTCTCTCTGAGATTCTGGTTTATGAATTGATCAACATAATATTAATCAAGACATAGGGAATCTGCAGATGTGATTAAAGTCTCAAGTCAGTAGACCTTAAGGTGAGGATTACCTTTGAGATTTTTGACTTCAGGGTGTTTGTTTTGGCTAGCAAGAAAAGAGAGGAGAGAGAAATAAGTGGAAGAAAGATTAGAAGCATTTTTGATGGGCAGAAGATGGAGGAAGCCATGTCATAAGGAATAGAGAGGGCTCTAGAATGAATGGCTTCCAGTTGACAACCACAAAAGAAATATGTGGTTCGTGTGATATTTCTGGGGACATGAATTCTACCAACAATGTGTACATTCATTTCCTGTTACTGAAACAGATACTGAGATATCAACTTGTATAAAGAAGAGGTTGATTTTGACTTACAATGTTATTAGACGTTCTACACTGTGACCAGGCAGACCCACTGCTTTTCAAGATTGTGGGACAAAGCACACTGGACAGAAGTACACAGAATCACTCATGGGCATGGAAGAGAAAGAAAGAAAGGAAGGAAGGAAGGAAGGAAGGAAGGAAGGAAGGAAAAGAAAGGAAGAAAGGAAAGAAAGAAAGAAAGGAAGAAAGGGAGGAAGGAAGGAAAAGAAAGGAAGGAAGGAAAAGAAAGGAAGAAAGGAAAGAAAGAAAAGGAAGAAAGAGGAAGAAGAAACAAAGAAAGAAAGGAAGGAAGGAAGGAAGGAAGAAAGAAAGAATGAAAGAAAGAATGGTCCATGGCCTCACAATCTACTTGAAGGGTATGACTGAAAAGACCTAGGACTCATTAGCTCTCACCCCTAACATGTTCAACCAACAGTGTCAAGCATGACAGGGGAATCATGACGGACGGTCCTTTGTAGAAATCTTATCTGAGCCAGAGCAACATTAGCAGATCTGGACACAGATTTCCCTAGTGGTCCAGATAAGAACCCACCCCAGTTAATACTTTGAAAAGAAAACATACCGAGGCCCACTTGGATTTATGATCCATAAAATGATGATATAATAAACACATTATTTTAAGTTTCTGTGTTTGTAATCATTTGTTATGGATCAGTAGAAAATATGCACCATCGAAGCTTTCAATAGGGTGAACGAAGAGAATTTTCTTCTCTGAACTTGGGAAGCTGTTTATTCTTTGATGAACAGGATAATTGAAACTTGATTTTATGGGTTGCTCAACATACAATAAAGGAGAGATGCTGTATTTTGAAAGTCTCACAAGCCTAGATAACTAAAGCGGAGAAACCAGTGTCTTAGTTTTCTCAGTGTTACTTGAGACATGAACCCCAAGATAGTCTTTCAAATGTTTTCCCATAGAATAGGAGAGTCTTCTAATTCCTTGTTATTTCTCATAACCATTTAATCTCCGGCTGACCTGGTAGTTGGTGGTGGTGGTTCAGGTTACTGTTTCTGAACTCATGTCTTGATTAATTTCCTGGTTTATGGTTACAAGAGTAGGTAGTTGAAAAAAAATAAAGAAGCACTGTTTCTTGATCCTCACATTTGGCAGATATCAGTAGACTCTTAGCACAGTTTCGCACCTGAGGAAGACTATTTCAGGAGATATTTTTTGTTCCCCTTTTACTGAGGAAATTCCCTATGTAATGTTTCTCAAATTGTGTTTCTTAGAATTTGCTCAAGATATCAAATCTGAGACTCTACCCTAGACCTCCTCCTGCATTAAAATCTTACAGGTAGGACACAGGAGGCTGCTTCCAAGGTGTGAGACCTGCTGCCCCCAAGAGACTACTATGATGACTCTCGGTGCCTTGGAGCCTCCTGGAATTTCAAAGTCGAATTTTCAGTTTGAGAAGATGATGAAATAACAGTACAGAATTGATGAGGGATTATGAATGATCCAGCCCTAGGCGATTCAAATGCTATCACAGTTGAAGTGACACCTAAATTTTGCATGTATATCGAAAGTTTTGTAAAAATAAATTACCGTGCAAAAATATCTGAAGGATGCTTTTGGGTTTTTTAAAGGAAACTGTTTTTTTTTTTTTTTTAAAGGAAAAAAAAAATTAGGTGGCAAATTCTTTTGTAAAGGAGAAACTCTGATTTATCTGTTTTGTAAGCAGAATTTTATGTATTGAATTTTCTTAGGGGAAGCAGATTGTATCTGGTGGTTTTATGCATTGGAAAATGCTTCTGAAGTATTTGATTAGCTGATACGGGAGCCAAATATTCTAGGTTCTGGAAACTGAGAAAATTGCCATTTTTACTATAAATGCTTTAAAAATAGAATTTAATACTTTTTCTATAATTTAATTTCAAAGGCTTTCTCTCCCCCACCCCCCACCCCTTTGAAAATGGCGTCAAGAAGGGAGGAAGGTACTATTAGGACATGGTGGTGCCTTGGGTTGTTTCACTCACCAACGCTGTGACCTTGGGCAAGATCCTTTCTGTTGCAGATTAAGCATAAAGTTCTGCGGTCACCATGCTAAAGACAGGCATGAAAATCTCTCGGAAACCTGGTTCAAACACACCTTGCCTGCAGGGGGCCAGAGGAGAGATGCAGCTTATTTTGATGGTACCACACAGTATTGGCTTATGGGCAGTTTTAGTAGAGAAAATGGCTTGCTGCTGTGGTTTGTGGCGCATCTATGGAACCGTGGCAGGAAGCTAAGTCACAAAGTGGTTTAAGAAGCAACTTACCAAGACATCCCAGGGGGCAAGAAAGAGGCTACACTTTCTTTCTGTAGAGGAGCATGCATGCAGTGCTGGGAAGAGGTCCATTGGAATACTTCACTTTTCATCAACAAAATGCATGAACCCAGTAGATTTTCTGACAGTGTTGCCAAGTAGAAGATTCGTGCCCTTAAAACAGGTTTGCAGGATCCAGCTGCATATGTAGCAGAGGGTGGCCTTGTCTAGCATCAATGGGAGGGAAGGCCCTGGGTCCTGTGAAGGCTACTCCATGTAGGGGAATGCTAGGGTGATGAGGTGGGTGGGAGGGGGAGTACCCTCACGGAAGGGGCGGGATAGGATGGGTTTCCCGGAGGGGAAACTGAGGAGGGGGATAACATTTGAAATATAAATAAAGAAAATATTCCCCCCAAAAAACAGATATGCAATTGTTCAGCAAATAAATACTACATAATGAATGCTTTCTAGTGCTCGGAAGCTGAAGCAGGAGGATCATAAATTTGAGGTTAGTGTAGACTTATGGCAAAAACCTATCTCAAACCAACAAGATAGAATTGTGTATGTCAACTCCTCCAAACATACATGAAAGCTAACTGGTTATAGAGAATGTTTTGCACACAAATAACATGGCAGAAAGGTAAGTAACTGTAGTCTAACCTTGATTCTGTCTGGAATTCAAGTTGTGGAGGTCCTTACAGACTCCAGAAGGTTACTCCTCAGGATTGAGATGGTTTTTCTTTATTGGATTTTTTTTTTTTATTTACGTTTCAAATGTTATTCCCTTTCCTGGTTTCCTGGACATAAGCCCCCTATCCCATACCCCTCCCCTTCATCCACTCCCCATCCAGTGCCCCCCTCCCCCACATTCCCCTACACTGTGGGTCTAACCTTGGCAGGAACAAGGGCTTCTCCTTCCACTGGTGCCCAACAAGGCCATCCTCTGCTACCTATGCAGCTGGAGCCATGGGTCAGTCCATGCATAGTCTTTGGGTAGTGATTTAGTCCCTGGGAAATCTGTCTGGTTGGCATTGTTGTACTTATGGGGTTGCAAGCCCCTTCAGCTCTTTCAATCCTTTTTCTAATTCCTCCAACGGGGATCCCATTCCCAGGTCAATGGTTTGCTGCTCTCATTCACCTCTGTATTTGACATGCTCAGGCTGTGCCTCTCAGGAGACAGCTATATCCTGCTCCTGTCAGCATGCACTTCATTAATCTTAACTAGTTTGGGTGGAGATATATATATATATATATATATATATATATATATATATATATATATATATATATATCCTTCAGTCTCTGCGCCAAACTTTGCCTCCATATACACTACTAAGAATATATTTGTTCTCCCTTTTAAGAAGGAGTAGAAGCATCCGCATTTTGGTCATCCTTCATCTTGAGCTTCCTGTGGTCTGTGGATTGTATCTTGGGTAATTCAACTTTTGGGCTAATATCCACTTATCGGTGAGTGCATACCATGTATGTTTTTCTGTGATTGTGTTACCTCATTCAGAATGATATTTTCTACCTCAATCCATTTGCCTATGAATTTCATGAAGTCATTGTTTTTGATAGCTTAGTAGTACTCCACTGTGTAAATGTACCACATTTTCAGTATCCATTCCTCTGTTGAAGGACATCTGTTTATTTTTCCAGCTTCTGTTTATTATAAATAAGACTGCTATGACCATAGTGGAGCATGTGCCTTTGTTGTATGTTGGAGCATCTTTTGGGTATATGCCCAGGAGTGATATAGCTGGGTCCTCAGGTAGTAGAATGTCCCATTTTCTCAGGAACCTCCAGACTGATTTCCAGAGTGGTTGTACCAGTTTACAATCCCACTAACACTGGAGGAGTATTCCTCTTTCTCCACATCCTCACCAGCATCTGTTGTCACCTGAGTTTTTGATCTTAGCCATTCTGACTGGTGTGAGGTGGAATCTCAGGGTTGTTTTGATTTGCATTTCCCTGATGGTGAACATTTCTTTAGGTGTTTCTCAGCCATTTGATATTCCTCAGCTGAGAATTCTTTGTTTAGCTCTGTACCCCATTTTTAATAGGGTTATTTGGCTTTTTGGAGTCTAACTTCTTGAGTTCTTTGTATATTTTGGATATTAGCCCTCTACTGGATGTAGGATTGGTAAAGATCTTTTCCCAGTCTGTTGATTGCCATTTTGTTCTAATGACAGTGTCCTTTGTCCTACAGAAGTTTTGCAGTTTTATGAGGTCCCATTTGTTGATTCTTGATCTTAGAGCATAAGCCATTGGTGTTTTGTTCAGGAAAATTTCCCCCGTGCCCATGTGATCGAGACTCTTCCCCACTTTTTCTTCTATTAGTTAGAGTGTATCTGGTTTGATATGGGGGTCCTTGATCTACTTAGACCTTTATACAGGGTGATAAAAATAGACCGATTTAGGGTTGGGGATTTAGCTCAGTGGTAGAGCGCTTGCCTAGGAAGCGCAAGGCCCTGGGTTCGATCCCCAGCTCCGAAAAAAAGAACCAAAAAAAAAAAAAAATAGACCGATTTGCATTCTTCTACATGCTGACCTCTAGTTGAACCAGCGCCATTTGTTGAAAATGCTATCTTTTTTCCATTGGATGGTTTTGGCTCCTTTGTCAAAGATCAAATGACCATAGGTGTGTGGGTTCATTTCTGGGTCTTCAATTCTATTCCATTGGTCTGTCTGTCTGTCTCTGTACCAATACCATACAGTTTTTTTTATCACTATTGCTCTGTAATACTGCTTGAGTTCAGGGATAGTGATTCCCCCTGAAGTCCTTTTATTGTTGAGGATAGTTTTCTGTATCTTGGGTTTTTTGTTATTCTGAATGAATTTGAAAATTGCTCTTTCTAGCTCTATGAAGAATTGAGTTGGAATTTTGATGGGGATTGCATTGAATCTGTAGATCGCTTTTGGTAAAATGGTCATTTTTACTATATTAGTCCTGCCAATCTATGAGCATGGGAGGTCTTCCCATCTTCTGAGATCTTCTTCAATTTCTTTCTTAAGAGAATTGAAGTTCTTGTCATACAGATCTTTCACTTGCTTGGTTAGAGTCACACTGAGGTATTTTATGTTATTAGGGACTATTGTGAAGGGTGTCGCTTCCCTAATTTCTTTTTTGGCCTGTTTATCCTTTGAGTTAATTTTATATCCAGCCACTTGGCTGAAGCTGTTTATCAGGCTTAGTAGTTCTCTGCTGGAACTTTTGGGGTCACTTAAGTATACCATCATATCATCTGCAAATAGTGATATTTGACTTCTTCCTTTTCAATTTGTATCCCTTTGAGCTTCTTTTGTTGTCTGATTGTTCTGGCTAGGACTTCAAGTACTATAATGTAAAAGTAGGAAGAGAGTGGGCAGCCTTGTCTAGTCCCTGATTTTAGTGGGATTGCTTCAAGTTTTTCTCCATTTACTTTTAATGTTAGCTACTGGTTTGCTGTATATTGCTTTTACTATATTTAGGTATGGGCCTTGAATTTTCTGATCTTTCCATGACTTTTATCATGAAGGGGTGTTGAACTTTGTCAAATGCTTTCTTGGCATCTAATGAAATGATCATGTGGTTTTTTCTTTGAGTTTGTTTATATAGTGGATTATGTTGATGGATTTCCATATATTGAACCATCCCTGCATCCCTGGAATGAAGCCTACTTGATCATGATGGAAGATCACTGTGATGTGTTCTTGGATTCGGTTTGCAAGAACTTTATTGAGTATTTTTGTGTCAGTATTCATAAGAAAAATTGGTCTGAATTTCTCTTTCTTTCTTGGGTCTTTGTGTGGTTTAGGTGTAAGCATAATTGTGGCTTCATAGAAGGAATTCGGTAGTGCTCCTTCTGTTTCTATTTTGTGGAATAGTTTGGACAGTATTGGTATGAGGTCTTCTATGAAGGTCTGATAGAATTCTGCACTAAACCCGTCTGGTCCTGGGCTCTTTTTGGTTGGGAGACTTTTAATAACTGCTTATATTTTCTTTAGGAGTTATGGGGAAGCTTAGATGGTTTATCTGATGCTGATTTAACTTTCGTACCTGGTACTTGTCTAGAAAATTTTCCATTTCCTCCAGATTTTCCAATTTTGTTTAATATAGGCTTTTGTAGTAAGATCTGATGATTTTTGAATTTCCTCATATTGTGTTGTTATGTCTCCCTTTTCATTTCTGATTTTGTTAATTTGGATACACTCTCTGTGCCCTCTCATTAGTCTGGCTAAAGGTTTATCTATCTTGTTGATTTTTTTCAAAGAACCAACTCCTGGTTTTGTTGATTCTTTGTATAGTCCTTTTTGTTTCTACTTGATTGATTTCAGCTCTGAGTTTCATTATTTTGTGCCTTCTACTCCTCTTGGCTGTATTTGCTTCTTTTTGTTCTAGAGCCGTTAGGTGGCTGTCAAGTGGCTAATGTGTGCTCTCTCTTGTTTCTTTTTGGACGCATTCAGAGCTATGAGTTTTCTTCTTAGCACTGCTTTCATTGTGTCCCATACGTTTGGGTATGCTGTGCCTTCATTTTCATTAAATTCTAAAGTGTCTTTAATTTCTTTCTTTATTTCTTCCTTGACCAAGTTATCACCGAGTAGAGCATTTTTCAACTTCCATATTTATGTGGGCCTTCTGTCATTTTTGTTGTTATTGAAGACCAGTCTTAGTCCATGGTGATCTGATAGGATGCATTGGATTATCTTATCTCCTTGTATCTGGTGAAGGAGGCCTGTTCTATGACTGATTATATGGTCAATTTTGGAGAAAGTTCCATGAGGTGCTGAGAACAAGGTATATTCTTTTGTTTTAGGATGAAATGTTCTATAAATATCTGTTAAGTCCATTTGATTCATAACTTCTGTTAGTCTCTATATGTCTCTGTTTAATTTCTGTTTCAACGATCCATTCACTGATGAAAATTGGGTGTTGAAATCTCCTACTATTATTGTGTGAACTGCAATGCATGATTTTAGCTTTAGTACGGTTTCTTTTATGAATGTAGGTGTCCGTGCATTTGGAACATAGATATTTAAGATTGAGAGTTCATCTTGGTGGATTTTTTCTTTGATGAATATGAAGTGTCCTTCCTTATCTTTTTTGATGACTTTTGGTTGAAAGTTAATTTTATTAGATATTAGAATGACTATTGTAGCTTGTTTCTTCAGACCATTTGCTTGGAAAGTTGTTTTCCAGCCTTTTAGTCTCAGGTAGTGTCTGTGTTTGTCTCTGAGGTTTGTTTCCTGTATGCAACAAAATTCTAAGTCCCCTTTATGTATCCAGTCTCTTAGTCTATGCCTTTTTATTGAGGAATTGAGTCCATTGATATTAAGAGATATTAAGGAATAGTAATTGTTGCTTCCTGTTATTTTTGTTGTTAAAGGTGAAATTATGTTTGTGTGTCTCTCTTCTTTTGGTTTTGTTGCAAGGAGATTATTTTCTTTCTTTTTCTAGGGTGTACTTTCCCTCATTGTATTGGAGTTTTCCATCCATTATCCTTTGTAGGGCTGGATTTGTAGAAAGCTATTGTGTAAATTTGTTTTTGTCATGGAATATCTTGGTTTCTCCATCTATGTTAATTGAGAATTTTGCTGGATATAGTAGCCCGGGCTGGCATCTGTGTTCTCTTAGGGTCTGTGTCACATCTGCCCAGGATCTTCTGGCTTTTCTAGTCTCTGGTAAGAGGTCTGGTATAATTCTGATAGGTCTGCCTTTATAGGTTACTTGACCTTTTTTCCCTTTCTGCTTTTAATACTCTTTCTTTGTTTTGTGCATTTGGAGTTTTGACTATTATGTGATGGGAGAAATTTCTTTTCTGGTCCAGCTTTTTTGGAATACTTTATTCTTTTCATATATTTAAGGTTGTTTCTTTCTTTAGTTTAGGCAACATTTCTAGTATAATTTTGCTGAAGATATTTACTGGCCCTTTAAGTTGGGAGTCTTCACTCTCTTCTATACCTATTATCCTTAGGTTTTGTCTTCTCATTGTGCCCTGGATTTCCTGGATGTTTTGGGCTAGGTGCTTTTGTGTTTTACCTTATCTTTGATGATTGTGTTGATACTTTCTATGGTATCTTCTGCCCCTGAGATTTTTCTCTTCTATCTCTTGTATTCTGTTGGTGATGCTTGCATCTATGACTCCTGATCTCTTCTTAGGTTTTCTATCTGTAGGATTGTCTCCCTTTGTGCTTTCTTTGTTGTTTCTATTTCTATTTTTAGACCCTGGATGGTTTTGTTCAACTCCTTCACCTGTTTGGTTGTGTTTTCCTATAATTTTATAAGAGATTTTTGTGTTTCCTCTTTAAGGGCTTCTACTTGCTTTCTTTATTGTCCTGTATTTTTTTAAGGGAGTTATTTATGTCCCTCTTAAAGTCCTCCATCATCATCATAAAATGTGATTTTAAATCTAAATCTTGCTTTTTCCGTTGTTTGGATATCCAGCTTTGGTGGGAGACATGGGCTCTGATGATGCCAAATAGTCTTGGTTTCTGTTGCTTAGGTTCCTGCCCTTGCCTCTCACCATCAGGTTGTCTCTGGTGTTAGCATGTCTTCCTGTCTCTGGCAGTAGCTTGACCTTCCTGTAGGCCTGTATGTCAGCACTCCTGTAGACCTGTTTTCTTTCAGTCAGATCTGGGAACAGAGAGCTCTGCTCTCAGGTGTCTAGGTGCTCCTGGTGACTGGCTTTCAACATTCAGCACAGGCAGAAATCTGAAGTGCCCTGCCCCTGACTGCTCTTAGGTCCAGAGGGCACAGATGGCACTAGACCATTTCCTCTTGGGTCAGGAATGTGGGCAGAAAGTAGTTATCTCCTCTGAATTCTCAGGATTGTCTGCATTTCTGAGGGTCCAGCTCTATCCCCTTGGGATTTGGGAGGAGGAAGCTGTGTGACTGGTTCAGTTTAGTTCCGTGTGCAGGCAGAAACCAGCAGATTCCTGCCGCTGACTGCTCCTATATTCCTGTATCCAGAGACACTATGCAGTTTCCTCTTGGGCCAGGGATGGGGGCAGAAGTGGGCAGAAGTGGTGGTCTCTCCTGCAGTCTCAGGATTGCCCGCACTTCTGGCAGTTCAGCTCTCTCCCCCATTGGATTTTCGTTAGGCTTTTTTCTTGAGAGCATAGTTAGTTACTCTTTTGGAGTTCAGAGTGAGTCTGTCTATGACTTGGCCTGGTTGGAAATCTCCTCTTAGTGAGTCAGGACACCTTCAGCTGAATTTGTTTTCAGAAGGCTGGCCCAGACCAGATCTTTCCCACTGTACCTCCAACCTGTGAAAGTCATGTATAACATCTCCCCAAGGTATCTATCTTATCTGACTTTTCCCTTTGTCTTGCATTATTCCTTCTGGTAAATTCCTCACCCTAAATCCTTGTGTAAATCAGACCCCTGATCCAAGGGCTTATAGGCCAATACATGGAATTCATGATATACATGCACAAACATATTAACATACATATCATATGCATATTAATATGTATACATATCAATATACACATATATTAATATAAGTATATGCACACACATACATTAAAATACATATTAATTGGAAGTGGAAACAATTCAAGAGCACAATTCAAATGGGTGTTCTATTGAATGCATTCTTCCTGTGGGGATTCTCTGATAGACAGGAAGCTGCCCTCTTTTCTAAAACCCTGCAAGGGAGGTGCTCAGGAAATCGCGGGCAGGAAGCTATCTATGGACAAATTGCATCCAAACTTCCAATCTCCTTTGTTTGCTCAGGTCATTCAGGATATCATTAGCACATTAATGGGATTTTCATCTTTCTGTTTGCAGGTCCTGTCGTATGCACACTGTAATCTGCTTTGAAAGACAGTGGGGGAGAAATAGCCTCATTTTCATCTTTTTCTGAAAGCACAGCTTGGGTGTGGATTTGATCCAATGAGTTTATTGACTCTCAGGAAGGACAAACCTCTGTCTTCCCTTCTCTTCCTGCCCCTGCATTTCTAATCTCTTTTTCTTTAATTCTGATTTTGGTCACTGGCTGTAACTCATTTTTTCTCCAGTGTGAGCTTAGGACAGCCTGCCTTGCAGGTTCCTGTTACAGTAGTGTAGGAAGTGGGAGCTAAACTTCAGAGGCTGTTTGGGGATAACTCAGGCAAAAAATAAAATAAAATAAAATAAAATAAAGTATTTAATATTAACTGTGTTTGAGTGTGTGTGTTCCCATTCCATCAAAGTAGTTAAATTGAGTGGAAGGGTAGTCCTGGGCTTGTGACAACAGAACTTAATTCTCCATTTGATTTTACCCTGCAAGAACGGCTTTCTGGCAAGGCAATTCAAGGATGGCAGTTTCATACAAAAATGGTGTATTTTAAGCAGTAAACAAATATTAATTTCCAGACCCCAAGATGAGTTAAGCGAGACACAAATCATCTAGGGCTAAGTCTGGAGTCCATTTCCAAGCAGTTACAAGTGTTTATGGGGATCTGTGACCATATGTGTGTATTAGGGGCATTTTATCTTATGCCTGCAGTGATAAGAAGCAACCAGAGCAAGAGGTGATCAAAGGTCCTGATCAGATACCGAGTCTGTGCTCTTAGAGTCACTGCTCATCTGATAGATCTCAGATAAAATTTCTTTACTTTTATGCATTTCACGAAACCCGAGAATTCCCCTGCAACTTTACTTGGTTTCCTTCCTCCTATGAGTAATTACTCTTTATTTTAGTGACAGAATCATTTTAATTTTGATTTTTTTTTCTTTATATAGACCTTGGCAAAAATGAATCTGTCCAGAATGTTCTGGGTACTTGGCTCTAGTGTTTCAGGACTGTAAATGGGATACAGCAAGCAGGCAGCCTAGTTTCCTGCCTTCTAGGTTTATTTGAATACAAGTCTTATTTAAGGGTGCATTGTGTGAATGTACAAGTGCCTTTTTGCCATCTCAGGCTCTGTTGAAGACAGCTAGAGCTGCTTAGAGTAGCCTTCTATCTACCAATAGGATCCTAGGCTCTGCCGGGCTCAACCTTCGGATGGCATGAGAAAATGGTACAATGAAATATCATCCCTCAGGGGTTTCTCTGCTTCTGTTCCTTCAGTCTTGTGTCTCTCCCCTCTCCTGTCCCTTAGTCTCCTCCCCTCCCATTCCCATCCTGTCCTTTCTTAAAAGTTCTTCCCTCTTTTGTGTTATTTTATTTTAAAAAAAATCAGATGTTTTTTTAAGAATGCATATCTCATTAGTTTTAGGTTAATAAGTCTCTGTGGTCCCCAGCTCCTAGCCAACTTTTCAGTCACCTTTCCTCTTAAAAAAAAAACAAAGAGAGGTAGATTTAGTTCTGTGGTTCAGAGTGAACCGGACAGATTTGAGATTTCACTGAAATTCAGCTTTCGTGTCCTCTTTGATATATAAATGAATCTACTGTTATTACAGGTGAACTCAGGTGTGTGTGTGTGTGGGGGGGTGTTTGCATCATTGAGTATGTGTATATGTATATATTGATGGAAGAGGAAGGAGGTAAGAAAAGCAACACAAGGTTCATACTATTGGCAGAGTAGTATAGAGAAGCAAGTCCTTGGGGGAATGTAACTGACCCTTGTCTAATATTTATTTTGCTCCGGGGCTAAATGGTGAAGAGAAAGCACCCAGTGTCCTTTCTGTATGTTCAATGCTTTCCATATCCTTCTACTTTCTTCTAAGCAAGGTACTGATATGTTTTATTTAAGAGCAGAGACTGGGACTTTTGCTAGGGCTATGGTTTATGTGCTTTTGAAGATGCTAGTGGCAGATGGCCTAAGAAAATGTCATCCTTGGACCTCACTTAATGGCTTACTTCTTTCTTAGAGGTGGCCCATCCCTATGGATAAAAAAAAACCCTTTCTTTCCTCTCTGCTCACCACTGTCTTTTTCATATACACATATTTTCACTCTATAGAATTTATAGTCCTTATTGAACCCAAGATCAGAAAATAGAACCTTTAGAACTTCATTTCAATTATGAAGATATGGAATAAAGAACTTGCTTACAGAATGTAAACTTAAGGTCATTGAAGAAATTCAAAACAGCCATAAGGACCTTATGTTCTCATTCAAAATGTAGATACTTAATCCAACGAGGTTAATCACAGCCACAGGAATGCAAACAAGAGTAATAATCATGGATAGTAATGGAATGCCCACATCGTTAGACATTGTGCGAGGTGTGTCACATCTTACCTGATTTTCTTAGTAACCCCATAGGGTTAGGTTATTATTTGTTGTTCTAATTTTAGAGATAACAGGGGCATAGAAATATATCATTTCCATATGTAATGATATAGTAAGACAAGCTTTAACGCAAGTCTTTAGTTAAAATTATGTTATATTAGGGCCATCTTGTAGAAGCTAATGAGAACAATTTATGTTATTGTCCCTCGCCAACTTAGTGTTTAGTGATAGCAAGTTACTTATGTGAAATCAGCCAAGGTAGAAAGAAGTATTTACATCACAGAAATTTGCAAAGGCTGCATGTCAAGGCTTGGTTTTCATCACCAGTGAGCTCGTTTGTTAAACATTTTCCATCACTCTGACACCTATAATCGTCCAACCACCTCCATCTATCTATCTATCTATCTATCTATCTATCTATCTATCTATCTATCTATCTATCTATCTGAGTTGGCAGTCTCCTGTATCCTAGGCTATTCTGTGTATCAAGATTGACTTTGAACCTCTGATGTTCCTGCTTCCACCTCTACTTCCTAAGTGCTGGGATTACAGGCATGTACCACCATGCCCCACTTATTCAGTGCTGAGGATTGTACCCAGGGCTTTGTGAATGGTAGGTGAGCACTCTACCAAGCCAGCTATTTTTCAACATCAAGGCTCTCCTAGAAAATTTGTACCAATTAATCACCACAGGAAAGCTAGGTTGGATTAGAGTCTCCAAATCCTAGCTCAGAAGTTTAAATCCCTGCTACCATTCGGCTTTTAGTGTATCCTTCAGACTACCAGTTATTATTTTGATGAGGACCTTTGGGTTAGCAATAGTAACCTAGTAATCCAGAGTAAACTAGGACATAGAACGCTGACTGTATCTGCCCATCCTATAGCATGGAGTGTGCCCTGCGGAAGGGGAAAGCATATGAGAAATTATTTCCAAGCATATTTATTTCACTACTTCTGAGCTTTAGATTGTTGTTGAATTTCTTGCCGTGTCTGTTTGTAGACCAGCCCTTTCCTGTTTGTATGTGCCTTCAGTACCCCAAGTAAGCATTCTTTTTCCAAGTAAGCATCACTGGGCAAAGTGTTTGGGGCTTCCATTTGTCATTTCCAGAATATAAACATCTGTCAGTGTGAAATGGGTTAGTTATCAAATCAACATGGGAGGAGCTGAAAGAGCATCACATGATATGAATGATGAGGAGGGGGGTCTCTGAAAGAAGGGGGTCAAAATGAGCCTCACTTTAGCACATTAACTTAGAAGGGGAAGGCTACAAAATAAGGATGAAAGGCTAACCTTGAGGACGTAATCTAGCTTCTAATCACATTCAAATATTTGGTACATCAATCTGTGCTTGGAGTTCAGTAAGAGCTCAAAGGAGGGGCTAGGGAAAATAGGTCAGTCAGTTAAGTGCTGGCCATCCTAGAAGGATCTGAGTTTGATCTTCAGAATTCTCAGGACACCCACCCCAAACCAAACAGCAGAACAAAACAGAACACAACAGAACAGAACACAACAGAACACAACAGAACACAGCAGAACACAACAGAACACAGCAGAATAGAACAGAACAGAATAGAACAGAACACAGCAGAACAGAACAGAACACAGAAGAACACACCAGAACAGAACAGAACAGAACAGAACACAGCAGAACACAACAGAACACAACAGAATAGAACAGAACAGAACACAATAGAACATAGCAGAACACAACAGAACACAACACAACAGAACAGAACATAACAGAATAGAACAGAACACAGCAGAACAGAACAGAACACAACAGAACACAACAGAACACAACAGAACACAACAGAACAGAACACAACAGAACAGAACAGAACACAACAGAACAGAACAGAACACAACAGAACACAGCAGAACAGAACAGAACACAACAGAACACAGCAGAACAGAACAGAACACAACAGAACACAGCAGAACAGAACAGAACACAGTAGAACAGAACAGAACACAGCAGAACACAGCAGAACACAACAGAACACAGCAGAACAGAACATAACAGAATACAACAGAACAGAATATAATATATGTGCACTTGGAGTACCAGGACTGGAAAGGCAAAGAACAGACACATCTCTGGGGCTAGAATGATTGGATAGCTCCAGGCTAGTGAGAGACTCTGTCTCTAGTACAAGGTGGACAGTAACGGAAGGAAACACATAAAGTTTGGCTTTTGACCTTTGTAGGCACATGTGCATACAACATTTCCACCCCCTCACCCCAAAAAGAGCTGACAGAAACAGGTTGTCTCTTGTTGGAATGGATATTTATCAAAAAAATTAAGAAAAAAAGAGGCTTATCATTCTGAGAAAACAGAAGGCTAGGAAACACTCTATAAACCAAATCATTCTTGTTGATAGAGATTGTTGCCAATGAGATCTGCAAGGATCCACACCAGCATCAGAGAGATTATGATGCCATTCCCAACATCCAGATGCTCCCTTTGGTCAGAAGTACAATTCAACCCAAAAATTTACCATTTCAAAATCCCTCACATATTGCTGTAGCCCCTTTACAAGGTTATGACTAAAAGCAGAGCCATCTGAAATAATCATTTATGAAATTACATGCAAATAGAAGAAATCATGTCCAAATTGAGGAAAATGACCAGTGTTTTTTTTTTAATTCAGTCTTTGAAAAATAGCTTTTAAAATAAGTGCCATGCAACATTCACTGTTTTCTTTTCTGGTTAATGAGGAGCAAAATGTGCCCTCAGGAGCAGCAGCCCTAGAGTTCAAATGATCAATGCATTTGGAAAAATTTCTTACCCTGCATATTGAACTTCAAGTCTCAGGAGGAAGGATTTTTATTGTGCTGTAAGAATGTTACTGCCTAAAGGGCTCCCTTGTTCTAGGAAGGATTGTTAAAATTAAGACTAATTACAATACAAATCTAATCCAAATTTTCCAAAATTTCAGAAAAAATGGTGGTTTAGTCTGAAGATTTGAACTTAATTCTACCCTTTTCAGTATCTGAATTTATCATTTACGCATCGCCTTTGAAATATCACTAATATAATAGATTTCAGCTTAATCTTGCAAGAACTAATTATTGGCACCAAGATTTACTCACGGCACATCTTGCTTTTAACTTGCTTATAGCATAACCTTTTCTGCTTAAGCAGCTCCTCTGGTGACATTATCACCGTCTCACTGTGCTCATTCTTATATGGGATTGCAGCCCGCTAGGAACTGGAGGAGGCACGCACGTCTGCTTGACTTGTTTTGCGCTAACATAGAGCAATCAATTGCTCTGGTGTTCCCAGCTTCTCTTCCTCTTACTTTCTCTTCCCTAGGTTCCTACCTTTCCCTTATAGGTGTGAGACAGATGGTCACATGGTATTAGATAAACCAGGTCCCCTTAAGGCAGCAGGTGCTTTTCTTGTCTAGTGTGTGATGATCAAGAAGGTTACAGTGGGGATGCTGGCAGCTAATTCTGCCCTGTGTTTTCCTTTAGGTCAGTCCACTCCATCCCTAGTATATACTATAACGGTGAAATCTTTTTGTGCTGGTTGAGAAATAGCTATTGCTCAGAACTCCATAACACACAAAGACTACTTTCTCCATGTACCATCCTGGCTTCTAGTACCTCAACCTGATACAACCCCAGATATCCTTCTCCATTGCCAGTGTGATTGATTTCTGGCACAGGTAGGGGCTTTGGAATTTATGCGGTGATTTAAAAAAAAATCTTTATACTTTGCTTGTTTCTCTTATGTGATTTGAATCTATCCCTGTATGTATTTAGAAGATTAGTCAAAATAATAGTTGTTGATGTTATATAACTGCTCCCTTTTCTTCTCCTCCCCATAGACTACTCCATCAGCTATGGACCATGGGGACTTTGTTGGAATCCTTGGGCCTCAGTATCCAATTGTAAGATGGAAAATAAGCATTGACCTTGTGGGGTTCTGCAGATGTTCACGTGAACTTCTGCACTGGTAGTGTTCCTGACAAGTTAACTTAGTCTTCATTCATTACAACTATGTTTTTGTTTTCTATTGATTTCAAGGTTGGAAGTCCATTGTACCTTATTTAATCCTATCCAGTTATCCAGTTATTTGCATTCAAATGTCAGTATTTAGTATTCCTGCTTCTTCTGAACTCTGATTCAAGTATTCTTGGTAGAGCTACTCCAGTATCTGATACAGTTCAGATTTAAGTTTGTTTGGAATCTTTGCAGCAATTCACAAACCTTCCACTGCTTAGCTGGGTCTTACAGTCAATCTACAACTTTATTTCTCCACACCCAGTCACCCTTTCCTAGCGTTCATTCATTTCCTTCCTTCTGAATGTGTTTCTCTTGATTTTAATTTTCTACTTTAAGACTTGCATCTATTCTCCTTGCCTCTGAACACTGCAAATAGCTAGACACTATTTGTCTTGTTTCTTGCTATTAATAAAATTTAGAGTCTCCTGTCTCTGGTTTTAGGACTCAATTTCACCATTGTTTCTTGGGAGCCTTTTCTTTTCAATTGGGTTTTACATGACTCAGAGGCACAGACTAGAATTCAGACAGCGACGGGGGGTGTCATGGAGGGCTTTTAAAGGCCAAGCATTTGTTGAGAGATTACAAGGAGTGTGGGCTTTTCAAAATATGAACGCAAGCGAGAGAAAGACTTTTAAATCAATAATAAAAATGAGAATGTTTGCTTTACAAATGGCTTTATCTTCACATCTGATGCTTATGCAAGGTATTTAGGCTAGATTTATTTATTAATTTTTTTAAATGTATCACATTAGCAAAACTTTCAAATGTCATAGTCAAAACAAAGATGGGCAGATGGTCTGCTGATATATTAAATGGCTGGTAGAAATACATGTAGTATTTCAGAAGGATATGCTTTTAGGGTATACTTGTTGTGAGTATCAGAATTGTGATGACACCCGGCAGGTGAGGCCACCTAGTTCAGTAAAATATCTGAAATAATGACAATATCAGTAGGAGGTTGGGAATAGTTACTTACGCAAGCATAGGCTTATGAAGTTTCCTAAAATGTTAATTTGAGCACGAATCTCTTCATAAACTTAGCATTCTAATTGTTTTCCTAAGTCCAGTTTCTTGTCTTTGAACTGAAGGAAACTATGGTTATGAGTGAGAAAGATACCTTGGCCTGGATCTTTTCCTTCTTGTGCCCTGGTTTGGACTTGTCACTGCTTTAGTTAGGATGTCCTCCATCACGAGTACTACTCAAACCCATCTGCTTCTTGTCATTGAACATCTTCCAGGAACCCTCTCCCCACCTGGCTTGATTCAGAACTCATATGGAGTCCAAAGACCCTGCGATGCCCATCCTTCTATTCCAGCTCCCTTTTCCTACGCCTAGTGTTTGTCTAAGTCTGCCCATTACTCTGAAGTTATTACAGCAGTTTGCTAGGTCATCTTCAAAGGGAACGAGCTTAGAAGTATTCCTTGAATGTTTCTGAAGGAAGGCCATTGGAGAATTAATTAATTCATTGATGAGTATGATACAGGCCTGGCAAACATCCTGTGCTGACCCCAGTGGCCAGTTGATTGATGGTGAGGTATGCTGACTGCCACTGCCTCTGCTTGGTCACACGGTCTGTTCTGAGGTGGGATTGTAGGCACAGTCACAGAAAGTGCTGCTAGGATGGCCACGGTGTGTGCTCAAATAAAGGGGATTTTTCTTTATTTATTGCCATATGTGCTGTCAGGACATCTTTTATTCTACTTCCATTTTGTCTCAGAATGGACGATTGTTTTGGTTTTTAATTTCTCTCTCACGGTAGAAAATTTTCAGTGACTTATGACCACTTGAAATTTAGACTCTAAGTGGAATTCCTAATAAGCTATGCTTCTGTGTTCTTAATTTGGTGCTAATGCACATTGCACACTATCAGACGTGAGGGAGCTAGAATGCAAGCTGTGTAGGCAGACCTTACCTGTCTACCTCTCTGCTTTGTACCCTGTGATGGTTAATCTTTATTGTCCACTACATAAGACTTGTAATCACCTAGTAGAGACACCTCTGCGTGGGTTTGTGAAGGCATTTCCAGGAAGTGTCAACGAAGGATGAGATGACAGTTTCCTCCATTGGAAAGTACCTTCCAACAGACATCCCAGGTATACAAAGGTCCAAGGAAAATCAGTGTCACTCATCTGCTTGCCTTAGCTTATTGCTGGTGAGTGTGTCCATCTCTGTTGCCCATGCTGCCATTCTCCACTGACGTCAGCATCTCATGCAGTCTCCTCCAAAAATAGACTGGCTGCATTCAGTGACTCTCTAGAAAACGTTCAGACCTTCATTTTGTTTCGCCGTGACAACTGAGGCATTCAACGTTGTGGACTGAGGGTCTAGAGGGTTCTAGGCATCTGCAGTGTGCAGACTGTCATTGTTGGACTACCTATGAGGTGTAAGCCATTCTAGCAAATCCCCTTTATAATGGAGAAACATTCCATCGGATCAATTCCTCTTAGAGAACTCTGCTGAAAATACTATAGTACTCAGCATGCATTCACACAGCGGTGGCTTCTCTTGAGGTATCCAGTAAAGGTCATGCCTCTTGCTACTGGAATTGTGCCACTGTAGCATCATCTCTGGAAAGCCTGTGGATGTGGAGGAAGGGTCAGTTTTCCAGAGAGCCTTCATCTTTGAGGGAGAGCTACTTTAAAAAGCTCGTACTTAAAGTGGAGGTCACCAACTCCGTGTTATTCCTGTGCCTCAGACAATAGATGTTTCTCTTTCTGGCAGCTCCTCTGGGAATTTCCTATTTAACTTGCTCATACCCATTAACTGTGAGCTACTATCAGCTGGCTTTCATGTCCATTGCTGGAGAGAATGGCTCTGTAGTGACACTGATAGCTTTTCCAGACTCGAGGGCAGGAAGAAAGTGAGACTTTGCACTTCTGAACCTACGTCTGTAAACACCACCATTTATATATTGTGTGCCAATTTTACTGTTTAATATCATTTTCTTTCCATGTAACAATCAGAAAGCAATAAAAGACTGCACAGAGAAGCTAGTGGGTTTTATCCAAAGGCTAGAAATAAATTATGTTTCCTTGAATTTTCATCGTGTAGACCTCCTGATTGGAAACTTCAGGATGAATCACAAAGCAGTCAGCTCTTGCCTTACTTTTCTTTTCTTTTTTTTTCTCTTCTTTTCTTTTCTTTTCTTTTCTTTTCTTTTGTCTTCTTTCCTATCCTTTCCTTTTTTCCTCTTCTTTTCCTTTTTAATACTCTTCCATTGTCTTCTCTTCTTCTGTATTTTCATTTTCTTTTTGTCGTGTATATGGAGTACATAGGCGAACAGGCTCATGTGTTTGTGTTACCAGAAGGTGATGTTGGATGTCCGCTTCTATCATTCTCCACTTTACTTCTTTTTGAAATGGCCTCACTAAAGCCTGGACCTTGTTGATCTAGCCAAACTGGCTTGTCAGTCTCTCCCTTTGCCCACCACAATTCTGTCTCTCCTTCCCCAGGTATAGGGGTGCAGATGTGAATCAACATGCTTGATTTTTACATGGATGCTGGGAATCGAACTTAGATATACAGCTTGTTTAATGGGTAGTTAATCAACTGAATTCATTTCCCCAGTCCTGTCTTTGTTATTTGATAAGGTTTTCTATGAAGACCAGATGGCTTAGAACACTCCAACTTCTGGTATCGGACTCAGGAGTACTTGAAAGCCTGCGGTCTATTTTTTTTTTTTAATGCAAGAACCTCCCCTCTTCCTTTTTCTCCTCCTCTTTCCTTTCCTCTTCCTCTTTCTTTTGAAACCTACATTAAATGAGGCACCCCTCCACTCTAGGGCATACTGTAGTTGTTATTATTACTATTATTATTATTACTGGAGGTAGTAATAACAGTAGACTTGTAACTTAGTAAACAAAATTCAGGATTCTATAGTGATATTTTAGTGTGTGTGTGAGACTAAGCTTTGTCCTCACTTCTTGGTGACTGGTACATTCACCTGCTCATGGAATACCCTGGCTCACCTGATATTCAGACACCAGTAGGCTTGTTCCTAATTAATTGTTTTGTTTTGTTTTTTTTTTTCTTTTTTCTTTTTTTCGGAGCTGGGGACGGAACCCAGGGCCTTGCGCTCGCTAGGCAAGCGCTCTACCACTGAGCTAAATCCCCAACCCCCCTAATTAATTGTTATTAATAACATTATAAAGTAACAGAGATGGCCATATGTATTAAACCTAATGAGGAAAGCCATTATGATCATAGCACAAAGTGTTAGCATCCACAGATCTCCAGAAAAACCAAGAATGTTAAGCCTGCTAGATTCTCTTTCCAATAGGAAAGAGGAAAACCTGTTCTTCTACCCAGAAAGCTGGGAATTGGAGGTGATTAATAGCCTGGTGATCTTTGTTATCTGTTGGGCCAGGCCATATCAAACTTCTACAACCAGGACCAGAGGTGGCTAGTAATCTAAATGACCCTTACAGCCAGGGGCTTCCCAGGCTTCCACAGCCAGGACTGGAGTTACTTAATAGTCTAAAGGACCCTACATTTTCCGTATAGCCAGAGACTCCCCCAACATCCCACATCCAGTACAGAGGTAGCTATTAGCCCAAATAACCTTTGTACTATCTGTATAACCTAGGTCACCAGGTCACACCCTTCTTCAGTCTTTTAAGTTAGTACAGGTTGGCTGTGTGTAGAATCCCTCTTTCTTGGAAAAATGACTTGCACCCTGAATTGAGCTTCAATGTAATTATACTTCTTAGTATAGCAGGGCTGGTATAACACTGGGACTCCCTCCCCCACCCAATTATGCTATGTTTAAACCTGTGGAGAAGAAGCTGCCCAAGATCAGACTGCCCAAGTCTGATCCAGATTGATGAAGTCAATCTGAATAGAGATTTTATTTCCACCTCTTCCACAGTTTGCTTCCCTTCCTGGACATTTGCGGGGTCTTCCCATGCATGTGAGATCTCCGAGAAGTTCAATGCTTTATTAAAACCCCAGAATTAATGAAAAACAAAACAGACCCAAATAATACATCTACCACCCCAGTTTAGGAACATTTCCTTAATCTTGCTACCAGAAAATTTAAGGAATTGGTTTACAGTTGGGTTGCCAGGTGATATTGGGGAAGTCAGAATCTTTCCTTCTGGGTTCTTGACCTCATTATTAGAAGAATTTAAGACTGGACTCAGTGGAAACTCAAGGACCATTTTACTAGCATTTAAGAGAAAACATCCACGGCAGGTAAGCTGTATCAGCAGCTGCCTGGAGGAGGAGAATGGAGAGGAGACAGGAGAGGCTGTGCCATTTGAGTTAAGCCAGCCTTGGAGGTAGGCCAGTCACAGAGTAGACAAAGACATGGTGGGAGGAGAGCCAGACACAGGCGAGCAAGTCCAAAACATGCTTAGGAAAAAGAGAGAAAGAGGGAAGGTGAGTATTACATGTTCCTGGGACAGAAAAGCAGGCTGACTTCTCATGTTGTTGGCTCTAAAAGGTACGGCATGAGAGGACAGCCATTCTGGGAAGGAAAAGTACATTATTTCATTAAGGAGACAACTACTTCATCTACATCTTTACCATGGCTCGGGGTGAACCCATCTTCCTTGGGGTATTCTTGCATTCCTGAAATGTGGTCTCTTAGGCAGGCCCCTGACTCAGCCCCACTGGAATGTTAGATCTCCATTTCTTTGTTGTTGTAATTAAACACTGTGAAGGAGAGACCACTGAGGCGTTCTGGAAAGGAAAAGTAGACCAGAGATTTTATCCTTTCGTCTAGAAGGAAATATTTTTTCCTTGGTGGGGACTTTACTGATGCTGTATCAGCATCAAGTTTGGGTGTTTCCCAAGGCTTGGGATCTTAACAGAAGGCCCCTATTGCATGAGTGAGGCCCGATGGCATCACTCCTACTTCTGTCTGCATCTACAATAGGATCTCCACTTCTGAACTGGAAATGCATCTGCTAGACACCTCACCAGGAGGCTTCTGCTTGGCCCCAGAGAAGAACCATGTGCTGGTTAGTTTTTGTCACCAAGTAGAGTACTGGGAAAAAGAAACCTCAATTGAGAAATTGCCTCCATTAGATGGGCCTGTGAACACGTCTTTGGGGAATTTTCTTGGTTAATCATTGATGTGGGAAGGTTTAGTCCACGGCAGATAATAGCTAGCACTCCTGGTTAGATGGCCCTGGGTTGCATAAGAAAGCAGGCCTGAGAAAGCTATGAGAGGTAAGCCATAAAGCAATAGCCTTTCATGGCCTCTGCTTAATTTTCTACCTCCAGGTTCCTGCTCTGACTTCTACCACATGTTGTACTATTACTTAAAAGGCTAAGGTTAACTAAGCTTCTTCCTCACCAAGTCACCTTTGGACATTGCTTGATCACAGTTACAGAGAAGCAAACCAGAACAGCCTACTTACTACTTCTGTTCTTTGTACCCGTGGTTCAGGCTTTCTGTACTGAACATGCTTCAGTCCCTAAGCTGTGTGTATTGTTCCTGCCTCATACACACACACACACACACACACACACACACACACACACACATATATATGTATATATATATATATATATTTGTCTCTTACCCTATTGCCAGCATTAATAATCATATATGAAATGTTACTTTATTTCATAAGTATTTTTATTTTTCCTTAGTCAATACAGAGTACCTACTATGTGCTGGGTGGTGATTTTGGCTTTTTCTATTGTCTCGTTAGATGATGAAATGTGCCTTACTTCCAATTGTGTGTGTGTGTGTGTGTGTGTGTGTGTGTGTGTGTGTGTATTTGCGTTTCTCACAGTCTTTCCATTTTTATAAATAAGAAGGTGATTAATATGTCCTTTTCTACATTTTGTTAGATTTCAACAGTAGAATCGCTGGGTCAAAGAGCACGAATATATTTATGGTTGTTCGTATATATTGTCACACGGATTTCTAGAATGTTTCTATAAATGTACACTGCTATGGCTGCTTTATGAAACTATTAATTTCACTGGATCCTCACTGGCATTTACTTTTACCATTCAGGACAGCATGGTGGCATAGACCTGCAATTCCCCAACCCTTGGGAGGCTGATGCAACAGGGATTTCCAGTCTGAGCTCACTCAGGAATACAGAGCAAGTTCTGGGCCAGTGTAGTCTACCTTGTAAAGCTCTGCTTCAGAAGTCAGAAACCAAAACCAAAGAAAAAGGTTAAAGGAAGGGAAAAGCATAGTGTTTTTCCATGTTTATCAAGCTGCATTTTGTTGTTTAACTGGGCAAGGCTGGGAGGGTTTGCATGGTATGTTATCAGCCTGCATGTGAATTAGTGCATTGGGTTTGTGACCTGTGCATGGTCTTAGGGTGACCTGGCCCTTCATGCTATGGTTTGTGTCCTTTCCTGGGTCGCAGGCTAATGGAACAGTGATATTGTTGTGTCCACTTCCAGAATGACGCTAATGATCGCCTTCCCTTCTGCTTTAGAAAGCAGCTGTGCTGGAGCCAGGACACCAGCCTGCAGGAACTGCCAGCAGGGACAAAACCCACAGTGGCAGGAAATTACCCTAAAAGGGTGAAAATTGAGAAACCACCCATAGTACAGCTCGTTTCCAGGATACGCTAGTACCTTCACGCTTAAGCAATTATTCTCTTAGAATCAATTTGGTGGTTCTTAAAAGAATAGGTGTTTTTTTTTTAACTTGAAAGGGGTTCAAGGGAAAAAGATAAAAGCTTGGAAAACATTTAATTTTGGTTTATAAAGCAGTCATTCTTCACCATTGAACAGGAAACGTCATTCTTTGACACTTTTCCTTGTTTTTTTTCTGTTTTGTACCAAAACAGATAGTCTCCTTTTAGGCTCCACGTCTTTGTGCTCAGAGGGATGCAGATACCTGTGGAAGAAAAGGGCTAATGGTGTTTTATTCATTTGCAGGGAAAAGAATACACAGAGACTTCTAGGCTACTTAAAGCCATGGATGTCTGGTGCCAGTGTGGTAGCTGTACCACAGGGAGGGGAGTGTCATGGAGGATGGTAAGTGACTGCTGCTTCAGTGGTTGAGAGATTGGTGTCTGCGGCCAGCTGCTTCCAGGCCGGAAGTGCAGAGCTCTTCTTCCCCAGACTTTGTCTTTTTTATTATGTTCTTTAAAGTAACACAATAAAGTTTAATGTGTGTGTGTGTGTGTGTGTGTGTGTGTGTGTGTGTAATTTGGGTATGTATGATCTTTACATAGTTCATAATTTTCACTTACTTGATATATCATTTCATATGACTTACTGATCACAAGGGACTTGGTGAGTATAACATACGTAGGGCAAACAGCCTTGTCTAGCATGCCCATAATGTGGTAGGTCAAGAAGTCAACAGTACAAATATACACGAGCTTTAAGTAAACTATAAAATAATGCTCAATCCATTTTAGAAACTTATTAGAGGTATTCTAATTTGGTTTTCTATTGCTATGAAAAAACACCACAACCCAAACAACTCGGGGAGGAAGGGTTTATTTGGCTTTCAGGTTAGAGTAGAAACAAGAGCAGGAACTGCAGCCAGGAGTTTGACGCAGAGACCATAAAAGAATCTTGCTCCTTGGCTTCTCAAGACTCACATTGGCCCACTTTTCTTATATATCCAGGGTCACCTGTCTAGGGATAGTAGAGCAGTTAAAGGGCTTTATGTCTCAATACAGACATACTTGATCACTCATGTTCATTTCTCTTTTATTCACAGTAGCCAGCAATTGGAAACAGCCTAATGCCCATCACCTGAGCAGTGGATAATGAAACTGTGGTGCATCTATACAATGGAATATTACTGAGCTATTACAAGGCATGAAACTATGTAATCTGCATGAAGATGGTTGGGGTGAGAAATAATCACCCTTAGTGAGTTAGCCCTGACCACGAAAGACAATCATCATGTGGATATTAGATTTTATAGATTTCTGTAGATATTTGTGTTTTGAACAGAATAATACTGAGGTTAGGTAGATAGTAAGTGACCTGGAAGGAGGAGAGGATCTTCTAAAGAAGGGGAAATAAAAAAGTATTATAAAGAGATAAATATATATGTATATATATGTATATATATGTATATATATGTATATGTATATATGAAATTTAACATATGGAATTATATATTTAGTATATTCAATATATATTGAAATATATATTGCTCAACTCACCTAGCAACTAATTAGCAATGTTCTAATTTGGTTTTCTGTGCTATGATAAAACACCATGACCAAAAAAACTCAGGGAGGAAGGGGTTTATTTGGCTTTCAGGTTAGAGTGCATCATGGAATCCAAAGCAGTAACTGCAGGCACACACACACACACACACACACACACACACACATACACACGGAATTTAAATGGAGTCACCATAGGTCTAATGAGGGACACAATGCTCCAAGTAGGCAACTTTGCTAAGCAAGATGTCCAGTGCCAGGAATGTGTTACATCCCTATTGAGTCTTCTGTTCAAACAGGATTCCACACTGACCCATAAAACATCATAGGCTATGGCCAAGGCTGTTAGTGACCCTCCACAACTTGGTAATGAGGCCCCATTGTGGAAGAGACCACTTTTGTCATTGAACATGGAGAAACCAACAGGTGGCCAGTAGAAGCTTCACTCCTACCAGTTAGCATTCAGTGTTGGAAAGTACTCTGTGGGCCACGGGAGAAAAGTAATCAGTATTGTCACCCACCTACGAACCCCGAGACCTACCACCTTTTTCTTTTTCAAAATCTTTCTCCCATTTAAACTCCGACAAACTGGTCACCCAGTCATCTATCTCTCTTTCACTTACCCTCTTTTTTGGTCTAGGGAATACATCTCAGGTTGACTAAAGAAACTGGAAAGCACTGTAAAATTTATAGTATTTATTTTTTTAAATGTAATTTATTCTATGTTCTTTTTCAGCACATGAAAAGTATGTTAAAAATGGAAACATCTTTCCCTTCATTTGGAAGAGTAAAAGCTCGTACTTGGCTGGAAAATGACATCTAATGGAGGAGGATGATAATTGGTGCTGAGTAGAAAGCTCCAAGGTCAGGCATGACTCCTCCCTGCTCTGTGACACTGCGTCCTTGGCGTAGGACAGGAGGTGTTCAACATCTCTTCATAAAGGTCAGCTTTCTCTTTAGTCCCTACAACTCCCCTCCCCCTAAGCAGCAGCCTGCTGGTAGTATATTCAGCAAGCCTGATTTGATCATATATAAATATTCCGAAATTCTCTTATTTCAAATAATTATGAATCTCCGTTGAGGTAAATGTTGTTTGGGGGTTTCTACCTCACCTTAGGTCATTTAGTTTCCCAGTAAAAAGACACAAAATCTTTATATTTATAATAAGCCTTAAAGCATTAGAGCTGGGTGGATGTCAACCCCCAGGCCATTTTATCTTCTTCTCTGTCAATAACCCCAAGATATCGCTTGCCATGTCCCGCTTGGGCCACTCCTACTCCAACAGGGTGACCGTCATGGCTATGTGCTCATGATCTGCCTTCTTCTTCCTCTCTCTTCCCTCTCTTCGTGGTCTCTGCCTCAGACCCAAAGCCAGAGAACTAAAGCCCCAGATGCCAGGATACTAAAACCTCAACTATCTCTTTTCTTCTCAGCTGCAGCCTGTAGGCATCTTTATTTAACCAGTAGTTTTTAAATTAAGAAGCAAGGGCTGCACAAGAAAGACTCATAAAAATGAGAATTCCCTGGTCTTGAGGCAACTAGACCTTGGGATACAGAATTTAGCATTACACTACCTAGCAACAGGCCAAGCCTCAACAGATGTCAGGGGGAAGAGAGCTGGAGTCCTGCTCCTCTAAGCTTTCCCTCCGTGAACAACAGAAATGAGCTACAAGAGTCCTAAGCCATGAAACACCAGGTAAAGCTAACAAGACAGTGTTGAGTAAGGGTTCTAGTAGTAGGCTACAAACATTGTTATCACTTCCCATAGGAGAGAGACTACTGCAGAATGAGCTAGCATGAAAGTGTGAGAACCAGCCCTTGGTCTCAGGTTTTCAATGAGAAACAATACAGGTAGGCTTAAAACCTGATCTCAACATTAGAAGATATGAAATCTATTCATCCGTTTATTCACGGACTGCATTGTGTCTGTTACACATTCTTTGGCTGTGGCCAGGGGCTCGGCAGATGGTGGGGGGGACGTGATGAGTGAGAAGCAATCAGAGCCTTTATTCAGCTAACTGGCCTTGAATGTTCCCAGCCACCGGCTCTTCTGGGCTCTCAGAGTGGCCGTGCATTTTAAGTCAGCTCCCCTCGACCTTCTTATTAAATGCTAACTTGAATATACTGGTCTTATTTCTGCCACGCGAAAAGCCACAGGAAAATTGCAGTTCTTTTCTATATTATGCCCTAAAAAGCACCGCTTGGCATTCCAGTTTGTCTTTAAAATCTTAGCTTCAATTTCTTCCTCTGTGAGGCTCTGGAGAGTGATTTCTTTTCCTGTGTTGGTATAAGCTTGCACTCCTGGAATTGTGTGTTAGGACATCCAGAGGAAATATTAAACAGGGACTAGTATGCAATATGCCTCCTTAGAAAATCCTCAGGCAGTTGAGTCACAGGGTAAGACTTCTTAATGACGGCCATGCCTAGTGTTTATGTCAGAGTGACACAAACTAAAGTCACCTGGGACAAGGGAAGTTCAGCTGAGGAAATGCCTCTGTAAGGATGACTTGTAGACAAGCCTCTAGAACATTTTCTTAATGATTGATGTGGGTTGGCCTTGCCCCCTGTGGGTGGTGCCATACCTGCCTAAGTGGGTCACACCTGGATAGGTGATCTTGGATGGTACAAAGAAAGCAAACTGAGCAAGGCATGAAGTCAGTCTCATTCCTCCATGGTTTCTGCTTCAGTTCCTGCCTCAAGGTCCTGCCTCGAGTCCCTGACCTGACTTTCCTTACTGACTGACGGCAAGATGGAAATGTAAGAGGAGATAAACCCTTTCTTCTCTGAGATGGTTTTCTTGGTCACAGAATTGTATGACATCATTATAAACCCTAAATAGCGTCTAGAGATTAGAGGCTTGTCTTTATTGAACATTTACCTTGTGTTTATATGTTTCACTGTTTAGTTATACTATTTATGTATTGTTGGTATTGTGTAAATACTATTACCATTCATACAATTTATATAATTATTTTATTATTAAGTAAATATAAGTGTGAATATATATGTATACACACATACATATATATGTATATAATGTATACCTATCTGTATCATCCACCATATTGCAATGTTTGGTCCTCTTTTGTTGTTCTTCAGTTCTTATCTCTGTATAGGGCACAAAACAGGATCTTTATAAATAACTGTCTAATAAGTGAGAAGAAATAATTGGAATGAAATTGCTATTGTCAGAGACAAGTTTAATGTTTTGTATTATTCTGAAATATAGGACATTTAGTCCATGCTTTCAGGGAAGTTTTAGGGCCAGTGGATTCTTCTAGTACACACACAAACTCTCTCTCTCTCTCTCTCTCTCTCTCTCTGTCTCTGTCTCTCTCTCTGTCTTTCTCTCTCTCTGTCTGTCTCTGTCTGTCTGTCTGTCTGTCTGTCTCTCTCTCTCTCTCTGTCTGTCTGTCTGTCTCTCTCTGTCTCTCTGTCTCTCTCTGTCTGTCTGTCTCTGTCTGTCTGTCTCTCTCACTGTCTGTCTGTCTCTCTCACTGTCTGTCTGTCTGTCTCTGTCTCTGTCTCTGTCTCTGTCTCTGTCTCTCTCTCTCTGTCTCTCTCTCTCTCTCTCTCTCTCACACACACACACACACACACACACACACATGTTTGTTTAGCAATTTTCTCCAAGGAGCCTCTCTCTTAGAGAGAAGCTTGTCAAGACCCGGGATGCTAAGAGTAGTGGAAACATAATCCAGCAGGAAGCTCACACTTAGCTCAGGAAGTAAACAACTTGAAGGGTTTAGGTCGGACTCTGAAACTGATCAGCTACATTAGGCCCCACCTTGCCCAAGCCTGTGTAAGATACAGGACTGCTAAGAAACACTCTGAGTTAAGAGACAACTGGGCCACCCAGAATGAGTAGAGACAACCTGATCTGCCCAGAAAACCCTCAAACCAGACCAGCTCCCTGGAAGAGACCAGTAGAGTTGCCTGGAAGAACTTAGGCCAACTGAACAATGTGGAAAGGACACTCTCCAGCCTGCAGAGCAGCCTGTGGGTTTTCCAGCTTTCATGTGCTACCATCAGTGCTGGAGATGGCTTTGGTGGTGCCGCTGTCAACCATTCTGCTCTTGTAAGCAACTCTTTCCCTACAGTTCTATATGCAACTGCAATAAAGGTCAGTGATTCACCAAGTTGTACTCTGAGTAGTATTCCTCATTTGGTCTATCATTTGTTCCTTATTTGGGTTAGAAAGACATTCGTACATGTCTCAGGAATGCTGTTAACACAATACTTTCTATGTGTGTATGTGTAGGGGATCCTTGTCTAGTCTGCCTAAAGCTTCCTTATCCTAATCGAGGAAATGAAAGCCACCCAAAATCTGCCACAAGGTGCAGGAGATTGGTCCACTGGCTCAACCAGAAGGTCCTTCTTAGACCCTTGCTAGCACCTGTTGCTCCTCATCAACGAGGATTCACCAAATCATCCAAACAAAACAAAACAAACAAACGAAAAAACCCAGTGCATTCACCAAAGCAAAGTCAGTGAAGTAACAGGGAGATCTCTAACTCCCGAGACTCATTTTAAATGGTTTTAGACAGTAATACCGAATAGTGTTGTATTCCTGGAACCTTAAGTGGCTACTTAGTATTCAGGCTTCATCCAACCAGTGAGAGTTCCCAACAGAGAAGAGAATTAACTGTTTGGTGTGTTTTAATAACTGAGTGAGCAAAGATCACGTGAATCGATTATCAATTTGGCTAACTTTCTTGTGGGGCTTGTGTGGAAGAATTAAATGCAAACAGACTGTGTGTTTACCAAGGAGGAATGCACCTTGAGGTGAATATTAGCATTCTCAAATGTGACTCTTGTAACACACCGGATTCTTTGCCCACTCTCTCCTTGTTATGTCACCACTATAAATTGGAAACAGAGATAGAATCGCTGAAAAAAATATGATCAGATACAGTGCCAACGCATTGAGAACCTACTACTTTAAGCAGGTTTGTGACATGTTTTTGACCTTGAGACTGACAGCATCCTTCTATTAATCCGTAGGCCACCAGCAAAGCCTCTAGCTTCAAGGAGACTTCAAGATGACACTAAGTTTGTTCTAATGCTGGACTGTTATGCCTGGGTAGCTTCATTTATTCCATGACTGTTGCTTGATTTTTTGTCAATGTGACTCAGACCTGGACACATCTGAGAAGAGGGATTCTTAACTGAGAAAATGCTCCCATGCGACAAGCTTGTAGGAAACTCCATTGAACATTATCTGAATTAGTGATTGATGTGGGTGGGCCCAGTCCACTGAGTAGTTCCACTGGGGGCTGGTGTTCTTGGGTGTTATGAGAAAGCAGGCTGATCACGTCATGAAGAGCAGCCAAATACGCAACATTGCTTCCTGGCTTCTGCATCAGCGCCTGCCTCTTGGTTCTTGCCTTTAGTCCCTCGATAATGGATTACAGAATATAAGCTGAAATAAACTTTTTCATTCCTAAGTAGCTTTCGTTATAGTGTTTTTTATCAGCAACAGAAGCCCTAACTAACACATCATATACTCAGAGAAGAGTAAAATGTACATAGTACCCACAATATATGTGCAATAGCTGTTCTGTTTTAAACGTTTACATCAGCATATATTTATTGTACAAAGTAACGACTTCATAATTATATGCTAATTCAAGAATATCATGTGTTTTCAGGATAATCTTTCCCATTGCCCTCTCCTGTCCTTTCAACTTCCTGCTAGTTGTTTCCTTCTTCCCATTACCTCTCTTCTACTTTCAATTCCTAGCCTTCATTCTCAATGAGTAATTGTTCCTCTTTCATCCCATTTTAATAAAATATTTTATTCTCTATGAGTTTTGAAATGCACACAATATACTTTAATTGCATCGATCCCCAGTTGTCTCTTTAACTTCTCCTAGATACACCACTCCCCTAACCTTCCTCTTTCCAGTTTGGTCTCTTTCTTAATAAAACAGAGAGTCTTTCTTGTGTTATCCATATGCTCCTGGGCATTAGCCCTCCCATCCTCCACTAGGGCTCAGTTGATCCACCAGGGGTTATATCTGTAACAAAGACCGAATCTGCCTTCTTAGAAGTCATCATCTGTCAATAGCTCTTCAGTTCAGGTCAGGGTGGAGTTTCATGAGCCTTTCCCTCTTCCATTCAAGAACTGTTCCTTAGAATTTTAAAACTATTGCACTTTTTCCCCCTGTAAGGCAAGAGACACTGTCATTAGGACAAAATGGCAACCAACAGGTTTGGAAAAGATCCTTACGAGTCCTACATCCAATAGAGGGCAAATATCCAATATATACAAAGAACTCAAGAAGTTAGACTCCAGAGAGCCAAATAACCCTGTTATAAAATGGGGGTACAGAGCTAAACAAAGAATTTTCAACTGAGGAACATTGAATGGTTGAGAAGCACCAACAGAAATGTTCAATATCCTTAGTCATCAGGGAAATGCAAATCAAAACGACTCTGAGATTCTATCTCACACCAGTGAGAATGGCTAAGATCAAAAACTCAGGTGACAACAGATGCTGGTGATGATGTAGAGAAAGAAGAACACTCTGCCATTGTTGGTGGGATTGCAAACTGGTACAACCAGTTTGGAAATCAGTCTGGAGGTTCCTCAGAAAATTGGACATAGTACTACCTGAGGACCCAGCTATACCACTCCTGGGCATATACCCAAAAGATGCTCCAACACAGAACAAGAACACATGCTCCACTATGTTCATAGCAGCCTTATTTATAATAGCCAGAAGCTGGAAAGGACCCAGATGTCCCTTAATAGAGGAATGGATACAGAAAATGTGGTACATTTACACAATGGAGTACTACTCAGCTATTAAAAACAACTTCATGAAATTCATAGACAAATAGATGGAACTAGAAAATATCATCCTGAGTGAGGTAACCCAATAACAAAAACATACGCATGGTATGCACTCACTGATAAGTGGATATTAGCCCAAATGCTCGGATTACCCAAGATACAATCCACAGACCACATGAAACTCTACAAGAAGTATGGCTAAAGTGTGGATGCTTTAGTTCTTCTTAGAAGGGGGAACAAAAATGCTCACAGGATGAAATATGGAGACAAAGTGTGGAGCAGAGACTGAGGAGAGGCCATCCAGAGACTGCCCTACCTGGGGATCCATTCCATATACAGCTACCAAATCCAGACACTATTGTGGATGCCAGAAGTACATGCTGATATGGCTGTCTCCTGAGAGGCTCTGCCAGAGCCTGAGAAATATAGAGCGGATGCTCATAGCCAACCATTGTATTTAATACAGCGTCCCCAAGAGAAAGGACTCTGAAGAGAAAGGAGCTGAAGGGGTTTGCAATCCCTTAAGAAGAACAACAATATCAACCAAGCAGACCCCGCAGAGCTTCCAGGGACTAAATCACCATCCCAAGAGTACACAGGGATGGACCTATGGCTCCAGGAGCATATGTAGTAGAGGATGGCCTTGTAGGGCATCAGTGGAAGGAGAGGCACTTGGCTCAGTCAAGGTTAGTCCCAGTGTAGGGGAATGTCAGAGCGGGGAGGTGGGAGGGAGAGGGTGTATGAGTGGGGGAGTACCCTCATAGAAGCAGGAGGAGATGGCGGGTTTCTGGAGGGGAAACTGGGGAAAGGGGTAACACTTGAGATGTAAGTTAAAAAATATCCACTAAAAGAAAAAAATGCCCCCCCCAAAGAATAGAATGAACTTGTTAGAAACCAGATGTGTATATTCCCTCTTCCACACACAAACATAAAATAAATCTTAAAAATTAAATAAAACCAATTGCATTGATCTCTCTCTCTCTCTCTCTCTCTCTCTCTCTCTCTCTCTCTCTCTCTCTCTTACACACACACACACACGCACACACACACACCCCTCTAATTGTACAGCACTGAGCATTGCTTTGGGATTGATCTGACAGGGGTGACGAGGGAATGGAGAAAGAATAGACACACAGACACAGACACATGTACAGCAAAGACACGATTGTGTGGGGTGTTCTTGTTCAGATGCAGATGCCTCAGTTTCATAACCAGGAAACTCAGTGTGTTTACTTTGTACATCTGAACCAAGGAGGCCGGGTTATTGTTTACAAATGAATAAGGAGGCATGTTAGGAGATCTCTGGCTAACCCCAGTCTTTGGCAGTTGTTATCCTGAAGGAGAGAGTTGTGGCTGATGATATTTGTATGCAATGGTTAGTTATTATGTAAATAACCATGGTTGGATCAGAGGAAGGCTTGGCCATGCCTCTGAGCCAGTGGAGGGCTTTGTCACTTTCATGAGTCTGAGGAATTTTTTTCTTCAGCGTGACTGTGCTTATTTCAATAACACATTCATTATGAACTTCATCTGCTTTGCACACATTCACTTTGGACTTCATCCACTACCCCTCCCCCAACCCTATGCCCCACCCCCACACATTGAGACATGGACTTCCGTGTCACGTGCTGGCCGTGAACTTGGTGTGTAGTTGAGGATGGCCCTGACCTTCCGATCCTCTATCCTAACCTCCAAGTGAGGAGACTATAGGTGTGCACTACCTCACCTGGCGTGTGCAGTGCTGGTTATCGATCCCAGGGCTTCACGCGCGCTAGACAAACACTCTCCCAACAGCCCCATCTCCCCAGATCTTTGTTTGTGTCAGTCAGACTTCACGCTGGGGGTGCTCTGTGGGTAGCTAAAATTCTGTGATTATTAAATAAGAAATGAATGTTGGAAGACAATTCTGTACCTTTTACACAAAGGAGGATTGCGCATCACACGTATTATTGTATGTATTATTTTAGATTCCTAAAACATGTAGCTGCATCACATAGTCCTAGAAAGAAAGGCTGCAAGGCCTATTTTATGTTCCTATCTTGGTTTACCCTCTCCAGAGGGAAGTTATTTGACCCTGATCCTTAAGGCAATCTGTTTCTAGAAAAATAGAGACTATTCTCGATGCTGATGATGCTTGATGGTACTTTACATTTGGAGAGAGGTATGAAACTGTTGACCTCTCAGCCCTTTTGTTACCCCTCACCTTTTCTATGTGTTTTCGTTTTTGCTTTGGCTCCAGAGTTGGACACTATTAGCCAGATAGGATCTGCCTATTCCCTATTAATAGGTAGAGCATTGTAGAGAACACCCTTACTTTAATAAACAAATTTATTTTAATAAGGTTACTGGTTGCCACTGGTTAGGCAAATAAAGGTCTATCTCTCTGACCCCCAGGCCAGACTGCCCAAGGTATTCTATCTGCAAGGAACTGTGACAAGAAAGATTATGGAATCCGTGTGTACACAGAAGGAGTTCAGCATTCAAAGTCACCAAGGCTTCTAAGCACCTTCCCTTTCTGCTTACACTCGGCCTTTCTTGCGTAATTCCTTTTCTGTATATACCTGTCGCCCCACACAGCTTCCTACAATACAATAGATATTTCCAAAATTCCAACTTTCCTTCTAAAGGCGGTAACCCCAGAGTTTCTTTCTCTAGCTCTTTCAAAGGGACCTGACGGGCCTTTCACTGCGCACTTTGTTAAGGAATCAGCTCTCCCCTTCCCGCTTGGCAGGCTGATTCTCTTTTCATAAGTTATTGCACTAAAGCTTTGAAGAAAAAGCCGCTCCTTTAATGTTATATAAGGTATACTTATAGCTCCTTCAAAAGGTCCCCAATTCAACAGATTTGAGTGAATTCACATGCTCTGTATATGTGTCTTTACCAGATGACTCTCATACTCCATGTTAGGAAAGCATGTGGAACTGTGGGCGAGATGAACTATAGTTTGAACAGTATTTTGTTTTCGAGCCTTGACACTTTTGATAGCTATGTATCCAGGTCACGCCATGTACCTGTTTTGAGCCCTACCTATTAAATCATTTTCCTGAGATCTATCTTACATGGTTACTATGAAGTTGGAAATCATCCACATAAAACACTTAATGAGTAGGATTAAGAAGCTCAATAAAATTTGCTGTCATTAGTGATCTGGTTCTCCTTTGCACAATGTAACACTCGCCCCTTTTATACATTGTCATAGTTTCATAAATATTATGTAGTATGAGTTAAAACCCTGCTCTTCTCCTTCCTACTCATCTGAACTTCCTCTCCCTTCTCCTCTCCCTGTTCTATTCTGTCTTCTGTTGTCTCATCCCCAATGTAAAAATGCTTCTGTTAATTGACCCCCATCGGGCTGAGTGGTTTCCTTTCCAGCACATTCCTTTGGTTTTCACAGATTAGGACTCTGTAACAGGACATTAGCCACTGTGCATGCTCAGCCATCCTCTCAGACCCATCAGCTGTGATTGACAGTTTACATGGCAGAGCATCGTAGTGTAAGGGTTAAGCTAAGGGAAACCAGGCTTGGGGTTTTTAGGGGTGTTGACAGTAGGTTGTTGACAAGATCAGATCTTGAGCCTCTTGCACTCTCCTGCTTCTGGTTTCTTTGCCTTGGGGGAGGGGAAGGCAACGGGCAAGTCAAGGCAATAGATGGAGCAGGGTAGGTGTGTAAAGAGAGCCCAGGCTCCGCTGAGTCCTGTTGCTAGGCAACAGCATGCAGGGAGCAGACACATGCATATGCCTGCTAGCATCCTGTTGTCTTAGCAACAGAACATTTGGATGGAGGGGTAGGGAGGAGGGGGACTGGGTTCAAAATATTCAAAGTTCTCAGGATCCTAGAGAACCTCTTACTCTGAACCTCATCTGTTCATTTTCTTAATCTTCTCGTATTCACCAAGACTGTGTGTTTTTTTTTTAAAGCTTTCTTTTTCTTTAGTTCATCACCCAACGTTTGTATGAGGTTTTTCCTCAGAGCTCCATATTATCCCAGTCACATTGCGACTCATTAGAGCCCATCCACCTCTGAGTCTGCTGGTGCATCACAGGGTTGGCCTATTCTGCAGAATTTTAAAAACGATCCCTCGCTCCAAGGGCATCCCCATGGGACTGAAATTAAATGCTCACTTGTGTGGAAATTTAAATCCCAGTGTTCTGGTATGTGAAACAGTGCTGAGCTTTATCATCGGGGCCAGGGCTGTCACTTGTGAGTTTTTCAGTCAGTTACAAGGACTGCAGGGAAGGGAGTGGGTCAGGATGTCTTCCCTTTTCCCATTGCGCCCCGCCATGATCAGGATTAATACATTTCGTCCTGTTCGTTCCTCGGTCCTGCAAACCTCACTGTTCTCCCCTCCAATGTTGAAGCCATTCCTTCTTCATTTCTGAGTTCTTCATCTCTGCCACAGATCCTGGAGGATGATAGTTGAATTCATTTGGATGACCTGAGAACCCAATACAGTGTCATATTCTTTGAAACTATACAGATATTTTATATTAGCTACTGTTTTTTCATACTTAGCTCAAAGCTTGTGCTCTTTCACAAGACTCTCTAGACTATCATTTTTTTAAAGTATATACTTTATGTGCTGAGCCAACACACACCTAGGTGTGTGTGTGTGTGTGTGTGTGTGTGTGTGTGATTGACTGTATGTTCACCACACGTGTGTGGTGTCGAAGTAGGCTTGAAGAGAGCATCCCTTTCCCTGGAGCTGTTGTTACAGGCTATTGTAAAGTGCCTAGTGTGGACTGTGGGAAACAAACCTCGGTCCTCTGCAAAAGCAGCAAGTACTCTTAACTGCTGGGCCATCTCCCCATTTGTAGGTTAGACTGACTTGTTGCTGAGCAACTTGTTGTTGACTTGTTACCTCTAACCCCTTGTGCTGGTAACTATGTCCCTGATGCTTTCCCCACCATCTTTACTCCCTGTTTTAAAGATCCGCCTTGTCCAACTTCCTTTTTTAAATATCTTTTTAAACATTTTATTGTTCTTGGATATTTTATGTATTTATATCCCCCTTTCCCCCTCTCCCATACCCCTTCCCCCTACTTCTATGAATATGCTCCCACTCCCACCCACCCACTCCTACCTTAACGCCCTGGCATTCCCCTACATTGGGGAAGAGTCAACTTCACATGATGAAAATCTTGTGTTAATTTTTCACCTGTAGTCTCCCAGGGTCTTGTGACTTCGCTCTATGTTGTGTTGCTATGCCAAGTATCTGATACTGATGCTAAGGCTGACACTGGGTAAGTTAAAGAACTACTACTGGCTAAGAACTGCAAAACTAACATCTCTCAATGGCCTTCTTACTCAGTTGTGCAGAAGAAGAGCAAGCAGGCCTACCCTTCATCCCTATTTACAGAGCACCGCCCTCCCAGTGCTGTTGCATTGAGGATCACCTTTCCAAACTGTGAGTTTTGATGCCATGTTTAAACTCCAGTCCTCTGGAGTGCTCAGTCTCGTGACTGAGTTCCAGCCTGTAGCCTATGCTGCAAATGGCATCTCCTTTGTCATGAGTAACTCACAGTTTGCTTCACTGTTACATCGTGCTTGTATCACAGGAGCTCTGTGAGGCCAGAAGCTTCTCATGTCCCTGTAACTCTAAGAATTCATGAAACCTGCTTTGAAATCTTGCTGTAGCAAATCTTCCTATTTGTGGGGAGAGTCTGGTAGGGCCAGAGTCATTCTCAATATTGTATTCAATTGCCCATTTACCCACACTTCATTTATATAACTTTTGACCCGGGCCTCACTCTCTCTCTCAGAACAGAATAAAACGTTTTCCCCCTGTAATTTGATTCCAGTGGTTTCAATAAGAAATGTCTCTGACAGCCTTCAGCATTTGAATATTTGGTCCCCAGTTGGTGGCACTGTTTAGGAAGACTTAAGAGGCGTGGCCTTCCTAGAATAAATATGTCACAGGGGTGAGGTGGGTTTTGAAAGCTTAAAGCCTTGCTTCATGCTTGTAGTTTAAGATGTGAGACCTCAGTTTCCTGTCCCTGTACAAGCTTGCTGCTGTTGTCACGCTCTGCCTCTGTTTTGCCACCATGGCCTCCTGTCCCTCTGGAACTGGAAGCTAAAATAAACTCTCCCACTAGGCAGCTTTTGGTCATGGTGTTTTATCACAGTAACAGAAACATAGCTAATGTAGTGATCTAATTGAGAACTTAATTATTTACTGCCTAAGCTATTTAATTTTTTTTCACAGCAAACATACATACTATTAAACATAAAAAGAAAACACATTTAAAAACCCTTGCTCAATATCTAGAGCAAGGCTAAGCTCATAGTATCCAATTAAGAAATCCTTTTTGAATTAAGTTGAATTAAATTAATCTTTGCCTGTGAGATGGAACTTCCTTGCGTTAAGCCTTTGAATTTCTTCCAGTGTTGAAATTGCCAGCATTTGGCCCAGTACCGTAATAACATGATGAGGATCCTGAATGGGAGAAGGGACTCTCTTTACCTGGATATTGTTCAGCTTATACCAGTTCGGCACTTTTACTCGGCATGCCATGCATTCACATGTGTCTTCCTGCTTTTAATGTTTGCTGATTCATACGTGTGTCTATGGGCTAGAGTATATGCCATGTGTGTATGGGGACATCCAGAGGCTAGAAGGGGGCATCAGATCCCTGGAGCAGGAGTTATATATAGGTGGCTGTAAGCTGCCCACCCTGTCTTTAAAATGGGGCTTAAATCCTCTAGAAAAGCAGCAAGTGCTCTTCACCACTGATACATGTCTCCAGACCCAGTGTGTACCTTATCTTTGCAAGGGAGCCTTGGTGACACCTTCATTTACTGCCACAGGTTTCTGAGTGCCAGGATAGAACAACATGTCCCTGGCATTTAGAGTCTTGGGAAGGCAGGAACCTCGTTACCTCAAAAGGAAAATTTCCATCTAGACAATTGAAAAGTGTATACATCATAATCAATGCAGTCACAGAAAGGTATATTTGTGGCACGTACTAACTGGATAATAACTGAAGACAAGCATACACTCTACTAGATGTGCCTGTCACTCTGACTCCCCTTTGCGCCTCCTCTCTACCTCTGAGCCCCTTATCTGGGTGGAGTAGATTTTCATGATGCTGATCATCTTAGCTCTTCCTCCTGTGACCAAGTAGCAATGGTTTTGGCAGCAACTATACTTAATGTTGAATACAGTTTATATGCTGCATTTGACTAGGTCGCCCAATGATGGTATGGATGGGGCTATCAGAGTTGACGAGGAGTGGAACCATGAGTTCAATCTTGGCAAAAGTTACTGTGTCGTTGGTTGGGAGGAGCAGAGGGAGGGAGGTTTTCTTCCTCTAAGATAGTGAGAGGCTTAAAGCTTTATCTGGAGAACTCTATCTGCAGAGGAGTGCTTGGAAGAAATAGAACAGCTGCTTTAGCTGGCCACGTACCTGACTCTATTGAAATATAACAAGGCTTTTCTTCTCTGGGTCCTCAGGTACATACAAAGGTGTTTCTTTCAAAGAATTGGAGCCAGAGAGCTGAATCTATCCTGTTACAAAAGGTCTGCCGAGCTGATTCAAGGGAACATGTGGTTCAAGGCTAGTGCCTTTGCTACCTCCTGCAAATCACACTTTTACCGAAGGAAATGCCCTGGATAGCTACGGGTTTCTGGTCTCCCTTTATGGAGGAAATATAAGCTTGTGGACAGCATCCATACAATCTCACATCTGTGATCGAAATGTGATTTAAAAAGTGATTTCCATGATTCTTCTCAGTAGTAGTTGTAAAGCAGACCAGGGCTATAGCTTTGTTTTCCGTGATGCTGAGAACTCCCGAATTACAAGGAGGAGCAAGAGACCAATGCCACAGTCCTCCAGGGAGACTGCTAGAGTGATGGAGAGCCACTTTATCTCACTAACTTGGATGCTTGTGTGCTGTGAGCGAGTGGAGAGTGGAGGCACCTTCCCGGGGGGTGACAGAGTACCTCTGGAGTGACAACAGTGCTGCCCAAAGTCCCTGTCTCACTCGCTTCTTCTAGTACCACAGGTCTCTGGAAACCAAGACAGGTTTCCACCATAGTGCCTAGGCAGCCATCGGCATCATAGCTCTAGTGTAAATATCCGTGCTTTGAAGGACTGGGGAGATGCACAGATCTTCTAAATTCAATTTTTCAGTTCAGTTTCATGTGATATTCTTCTTCTGATGTGCATATGGCACTGAATAACTGCTGCTGTGGTCACCCATTATAAAGTGGTCCTCTTAGAAATGCCTTCATGGACATGTGGACCAGTGAGAAGTTACAACCTATTCTTTGCTCTCGGTGCAGCCCCCTGGAAATACCTCTAGCCTACTTCTTGCCAAGGGCTGATGGTAGCTTCGGTGTGTGCTGCTGGCCATTGTCTGTCCTGCAGAAACTCCAGATTCTTGCACGAGAAACTTCCCAGTTCATTCATCAGCCCTCAATAATTTTCTTCAGTGATTCATCATCAGAAAGTTTCATTACTTGCCCCCCCACCCCCAACTTTCTGAGGCTGGTAAATAGCATGTCATTCCAGCAAAAGGCGGAGGGGGTGGCAGCCCATCTGGACCCTCGAGTTTGATTTCATATTTATGAAACAGCTTAAATGTCACTTTGAGTGAAAAACGACACCTTCCCCAGCTTCTCACATTAGTGCCTGTGGCTGCCACTGAGTGTTTCTTTCTTTACCTCCCCCTCCCCTTTTCATCAAAGACAGCTTGTGGTTTCTATGCTAGGTTCCCCTATGACAGGAATAGAAAGGGGATGGTGGATGGAGGGATGGATGGATGGATAGACGGACAAGACCACAGTCAGATATCTTCAAGTCACAGAAAAAGTTGAATTGAAGACAATGAAACAATAGGCAAGCAGGAGCAATTCTGGCTTCTGGGGAGTTTTTTGATTCTTGCTGATCATTTTGAGAAAACCTTCTATTACTGTGGGTTGAATGGTAAAGACAAACATTTAGAAAATAAAGCTTTAGAAAAATAAGCCATCTATAATACAGTCTAACACAAATACCACTCTAACAGCCTTGTGGTCATTTGGATATATTCTTCTTTAAGGCTGTCTAGTTTTTAAAGTTCAAAATTAAATGTACACATGGAATTTGGGACGCCATAACAGCTTAGGACTTTGGTAAGATATTTGCTCAGACACAAAAGAGCTCTGGGGAAAAGACAGGTGAGGTCATAAGTGAATGCCTTTGAGGTAGTTGCTAAATGTGCCCTGGGTGTTTTGGACAGGTTCATTAATGACTCACATTAAACATTTTCAACATAAATGAGATTGCATTGAGATATTTCTGTCTGCTCGTCCAAGTATACAACTCTCATACAGGGGCTTTTGTGTTCCTGAACACATTTACCATATGGGAATGGGAGGGAGTTCATCTCTCTCAGGTATGTAAACCAAGTAGGTCCCGAGCTCTGCCAAGATGTATATATTTGTCTGCCTGTATTTAGTCATTTACTTTGGGGAGCCCCCAATACAGTCTTTTGTCTTGCCTGGTACACTCTAATGTTAACCTTGATCTCCGACTTGATTGGTTTGATAATCAACTACAGGATTGGAAAGCACACTTCTCTGTGTCTGAGGGGATTCCAGATATGAGTCCATCATGAGGGTTTGATCAAAGGAATAGTTTGATCCACTGATGGATTAAAATTTTAATAGATTGTTGGGTAGGTGTAAACTGAAGAAAATAGGGCCTAGGTGGACAAAACTAATCAATAATGATGTGTCTTTGAAGACCATATATTAAATGGGTCTGTTTTCTTATTTCTTGGAGCTCTGTCTGCTGTCCACCTCAGTAAAAGTTGCTCCATCATACCCCTTTTCACCACAATGCACTGAAGCATTTTAAATCACGAGGAAACAAAATTCTTCCTTTAGGTTGTTTTGTCAGGTATTTGTGTCCGGTGCCACTGAATACAGCACATATACACAGCTTGAGAAATAATAAAAGGACTAGCTACTCCAATGAGAGTAAAGGAGGAAAGCATAGGGGATAGAATAGCAACCTAGGACTCCACCTGGCTCGGGCAAATACTCTCTTCCAAACAATGTACATAGAAACACAGGACCCCTACTTGCATGGAAATGCATGCACATTGTTTTTCTAAATGGTAGAATAAGTTTTTCTTTGCCTTAACCATCAAATTTAGATAACTTATATTCAAACATATTTCCAATACATCTGGGTATGGCAGGAGGAGAAATGATCTCGCCTGAACTGTTTGGGGATACACCTTCTATAAGGCAAAACGTATGCAGCTTCAAAGTTAACTTTTAGGGAGAATCCTCTGTTTATGAGTATTCCTATGATTATGTGTACGAGTATGCATATAACATAGATGTTTAAAGTCAGATGCATATAGGAAGAAATGTGAGTCATAGGGAAAAGGGGATGGAACTGTCAATCAAAATAGAGAAATACTCTGTGAAACCCAGAAAACAAACTCTTCCTTTCCTTGAGCATAAAGGAGAGCTCCAAACAACAACCAGCTCCCGAGAATCCCCACTCATGCAGCATCCTGGCACTCCATCCAAAGCTGACTGGGTACACTTAGAAGTTACCACAAGGGCATTCCCTTATAGCTTACCAGCCTCTTCTCATAGTTCTTTGGGTTTGAGCTAATGTTTTACAGCACATTTCTGATCTGCACTTTTGCTTTGCTTTGAACGAAATTTCCTTGCAACCTTGAAAATTTGTGTGGGCACCCCTACAAAAGTACTTTGAATAAGAAAGAGGCCAAGAACCTGGGAACACCTGACTGAGACCCAGACCCTAATCGCTGGTAAATGGGGGATTTCATGAAGTTTTGAATGGAAGAAAGAAGAGTCCCACAAAATTAAGGAGCAAGACTAGAATGGAGGTGATTTGGGGCCTAGAAACAGAGTTTGAGCAACAGGAAAAATGAAAGAAAAGACTTTCATGACCATGAAAGTGCTACCTCACTGTCTCTCCAGTGCAGCTTCTGGCAGTGCCCAGGGAGGCAGTGGGGCACTCTTGCTGCAGAGATGCATTATGGGAACTCAGAAGCAAGTGCAAGTCAGAACAATAATGGGGAGGAGGAATAGAGACAAAGGAGTGGGCAGGTCCAGTGAGAACCACTGGCTCACAATGGCTGATGGTACAGTGAAACATTTGGGCTCTTCGTGGTGAAAACAGAAGTCTTCAGACGGGAAGAGCTGTTTCACCCGGTCCATGCATGGGACTCCTTTGTCCTCCCAGGTTCACACAGGAATCTCTCCTTTGTCTTCCCCAGAAAATTTGTACTGTCTTGCTGGGATAAAGAAAGACAAGAAAGGACGCTTCACTCCAAGATTAGAAGTTTAAGAATTTCTTTTCCCTATGCAGCCCAGGCTGGTTTTGAACTTGTAGATCTCATTCACAAGAGTTTTGTATACACCACGCTACCTGCTCATATCGATGTAACTACCACACATCTTTAGATTGGTGTCTAAGCATAGTGCAAGCCAAAGAAAAGAACTAAAGGAAAGAAAAACCTGCTGTTTTTTACTTTTATAATTTTTATTTGTTCTTTCAGGCTTTATTATGCCCATTGACTTAGGCTTACACATAATTAAAATGCTGATGTAAATGTTATCAAAGTTATACTCATGTATTGTAAGCAGTCTCGGGGATAAATTTTAATGGCTATAACTTAAACTTCTTATTTTATGAATATATATTATTTTATTTCTCAATTGCAGGTCACTCAAACAGCTTCTAATATTTCTATTATAAATTGTTCCTTGGTGTGTATACCTCATAACATGTATTTAACCTCCTAAGCTTCCAACTGTTTAGGGGGCTATATTGTCAGAAAGGAAATAACTAGGTCAAAGATTGTGGATGTTGATGGCCTCTTGGTATATGTGAGATAAAAGGACAAAAGGGAACAAATTCCACACAAATAAAAACAACCAAACAACAACAAAAACCAAAGGGCTGTTTTGATTTTGCTGAGATCTTTCAATAAAAAGGATCAACACAGAGAATGTGAACAGTGGCAAATCTCTATGGCGATGTCTCTTTTTAGTTGAACAATGGTGGTGGCCCACAGCTTCTAAATAACAACAAAGGCGGAAAACTGGCTCTTAGAAGCTTCAAAGTGATAAATAAGAGAACGTTTTTCACTCAGTCTGTTTGCTATGCCCAGACTTGGAGAAAGGGCAAGAACAGGACAGGAAGTGTCTCTGGCTTCTAGGGCTCAAGGGAAAGCAGGAAACAGATGGTGGCAATGTGGATGGGAGACAGAGAGCCATGTACATCCGCTGTCCTGCATTGTCTCCCAGAGGACTCCTGTTTTCAAGAGCAGGCTGCACTGGGAAGAACATTGGAAGACAGCAAATGAGTCACACCCGACCCTGAAGCTTGAAGAGAATCAATCCAGGGGCTGTTCTCAGAAGCAATTCAGAGAACTGCATATTTTAATTGCAGGGATATTAATTGGCATCTTGTTCAAAGCATCATTAATTTTTCTGGATATAAGAATAAAACTTGCAGGCAGATTTAGAAAATCAAGAAAAATATTAAGGAAAAAAATAGAAATAACTCAACCCTTGTACCATTAATCACTGTTATTAAGAATTCTAATTCCTTTTAGGTCTGATGTAACACATACAGACAGGCAGACAGACAGACAGACACACACACAATCACCTCCACCACCAAGTATAATGAAGCTGTACTTAGAGGTCTATGGTAATTATACCAGATAGATACTCTAAAATATCTATCTATCTATCTATCTATCTATCTATCTATCTATCTATCTATCTATCTATCCATCTATCATCTATCTGTGTGCTGTGTTTAGGTGTATAGGTGTGTGTTACTTCCACTCTTTCTTTCCTTTAAGGGGAATATTGTTAGGATGGCCTAAAACTCAGGATCCCACCTTCTATGTGTTGCAATTACAGGTCTGTGTCATTATGGGCTGTAGGTTAGACTGCTTTTCCATTTTTAATATACGTTTTTGAATATTTTCTTCAGATTATATTTCCTGTTGCAATATAATTTTGGGTTAAAATAGAAATGGTAGTTTAAAGCCTGGTCATATTGAAACTGTTGGTAGCAGGTTTTGGGGTACTTCACCCCACATTGCCAGCAAAGGATTTTATTCTGTTTTTTGTCTTTGATGTACATTTTCTTTGAAGGTGCTGGGACCTATTGCATCCATACTGTTCATCTCTACCCAAGGCATGATGTTGAAAATAATTTTTCCCATGATAAAGTAAAAAAAAAGGTGCCATCAAGGAAAATCAGAGAAGGTAGAAGAAGCCAGGTAAGGTAAGACTATGTACTTGAATAGGATAGGAGAGAGGACCCTCATGAAACAGAAACTTGACTTTGTCACACCTTTACTTATTCAGAAGAATCAAGTGACAATCAAAATAGCAATGTTAGTAGGTTTACGCTGAGTGAGAGAGAACAAAAGAGCAAGAGTGAGATAGAGATAGACAGAGAGAGGTAGATAGAGATAAAGATAGATAGATAGATAGATAGATAGATAGATAGATAGATAGAGAATATAACAACTTTGGTCTGGAAAAGGGAAGTTATCTTGTATCTATTTGGAAACTATGAGATAGAAAACAAAAGCATTGAGAAGTCAAATCTTCTAATTTCATATAAATCTGGAGTCTTATGGCTAACTTTAATTTTTATGCAGTCTAAATATCGGGAAATTCAACATCACCATTTTTGTTCTTGATCAAAAACAGGTCTGATGTTATTCAGAGTTAGGTCTTTTATTTCCATCGTGTAGTTTTTGTTTCTAAGTCTAATATTAAGGGTTTGGGTGTTTTAAAGACTTAGAGGTAAAAGAGTAACCACATGTGTATACACACACACACATACAACACACACACAACACACACCACACACACACACACACACACACACACACACACACACACCACACACACCACAGAGCAGTTCAGAACAGTAGATCCAAGGTTACTAATATAGACTTTCTTTCTCACTTTGCTGAATTGTTCTTCTCAATCTCTCTGGTTTCATCCCTAGACTTTGATTATAATTTTCACTTCGTATTTATGCAATCCAATCTTATGATCATGTGTCTCTTTGGACCACCATATGGTTCTGTGTCTTCAGGCTAAATTTGCCTTCAAAAAGCTTCTGGCTTCTTCTAGCTTCCGGGAGGCCAGGATAGTAAGCCCTCCAAAAGTAAGAAGCCAATTTGCTGATTGCTGGTCTTTTTGCCCTATGGTGAAGGCCTGGCAGCTGTTCAGAGAGTGTTGGGGCAAAGTAATGCTTCCCACCTGGGGCAAGCACTTCTCCTCCTGCATCCCTCTAATGACAGATTCATTTACGTTAGTGGTTCTCAATCTTGTTCAGTTGGCGAAACACCTGGAGGAAGTGGTGTTCTCAAAAAGGACCTCATAAAATATTGATACACTTAATTCCATTTACAAACTTAGACCACTTAACCAGCAGAAAATATGACCACCTCACATGCTGCATATGAAATTGTGTCCATAATACCACAGAGCAGGGAATTCAGGATGACTGCAAATATTTCTGTTAGCATTAATATGCTTCATAATTTATCTTGTCACGTGTGGACTCCTCCCCTGTCATGGTCCTGAAAGACTTAAGAATTAGTTTGACTCTCTCATGAGTTCGAATTTAAACTGAGAACATCCTGTTGATTGCAATCCCTTTTCATTTTGAATTCAGATAAAAGCAAATACCATTTAGCATTAAACTACCTCAGTTTACCCTTACCTGAGAATTACTAATTTGTTCTATGAGCTAACTTTCTTTCAAAATACAAATGTCCATTCTGGGGGTAATTGAACCCTGGTGACATCTTCATGTGGATTACTTCAATTGCAAGATCAAGTGCTCCTTCTTCGTTTAGTTTACAACTGTTTTCAAGCTTTTGTTTCTATTTGTAGATCCCTGTACTTTAAATACCCTCTGCCCCAATCTTTCATGTAACTTCACTTCCCTCTTGGAGTCATTAATTTTTTTACCTTTAAAGTTGCTGTTATTTTGTGCTTTATGGCAAACACTGTAACTCTTACTAGATTACGGCATCACCGAAAGGTGACTGAAGAGAGATTCCAAGGCCCCGATGACCTTCAGTCTTCACAAAGGGTCAGGGTAGTGACTGACCTGCTGTTTGAAGTCCAGCCGTCAGCTATTATCTATGTATGTGTTGGAAGGAGAATATGACCTGTAACAGTTGCTCCTGTCCTTAGTGTGAATATTCTTAGTGTCTTATCTTTAGATGGTAACTATGTTGCCACCCGAGTACACAGGAGACACAGATGACCTATGATTAGCTTTACAGATCTGCTCCAGTTGGCTTTAGCCAAGCAGTGCTCACAGCTTACAGCTCACTCACCATTCATGTGGGGATCATACAGAAGCGGGTACTCCAGCTCTAGATGAACCCAGCACTTGACTATGCAGGTTGCATTTCTCTCTACGCCCTGTCCAGATTTTAAGCTTATGAGCAAAATAAATGCTGCGTGTGTGTGTGTGTGTGTGTGTGTGTGTGTGTGTGTGTATGCGCGTGCACACACACACACACAACACACACGCACGCGCATGTGGGAATGCACATACCCCTGGAGGCAAGAGGCCTTGACTACCTCTGCAGCCGGGGTTACAGACAGTTGTGCACCCCCCTACAAGTATGCATGCTGGGAATTGAACTCAGGTCTGCAGCAAGAGCCGCACATGCTCTTAAGTGCTGAGCCACCTCTCTAGGCTCCTCACTCCTTTATTCTTATTACAAACTATTTATTTGGGCTGGGTGTAGTTGCACATGCCTGTAATGTCAGCTCTTGAGAGGCAGAGATGGGGACATCGGAAGTTCAGCCCTTTCCTGAGAGGCCAGCATGTGTTTTCAGAGACCCTGTATTAAAAAGCAGAGCGAAGCAAAAAATGCTTAGCTAAAGTAGCAAGAATATCTTTGTATTCTTTGTATTTTGTTTGATTAGTGTGGCCTAATGACTGTTGAATGAATTAATGAACTAATGTTGACCGTGGATGGCTCTCTGGGAAAAGGTGCCCTCTGATCCTTTCCTGTGACTCTCTGTGACTAATTCACCCAAGTGACTGGGAAGTGGAATTCCTATGGAGGGTTCTTCTGTGGGTCTGGTGACAACATCATTGAGTCCACGACTGTCCAATTCCTGAAGACTACAAGGGTATTCCTTCACAGGAACTCAGCTTTCTGATAGGCAGCTTTCTGGAGAAAAAAATACCTCCTGCAGTCTCAAGGCTAGTATTTTGTCCAGGGCACTCTGTGGGATAAAAACATCCCAAAAGAATCAGTGTCAAAAACAGAAACTTAAAAATCCCCTTTCTGCTTTGTCTCTCATAGGTGTACATCCAGTAAAGGTGCCAGTGCAGTGGTAAAAATAGCAGGGTTATTATGCTCAAATCTAATGCATTTAACGTAACAATAGATTACTCCATTGTCAAGAAATGAAGGGAAGGTAGGAGGATCTAATTCTATCTCCAGATTCCTTAATAAGTACCTCATTGTCAGGGAAATCACTTACCTGTTCAATCCAAATAAAAAGGAAGAACATTCAGTTGCACCTACGTCTGTGAGAGCGTGTAGGGGCCAGAAGGACTTCAGTTTCTGGCTCTGGGTTAAAGGGCACCCAGGGAGGAGGCCAGTGATGGACTGCTTCTTGCTCTGAAATGAAGTGCTTCTCTGTGTGGAGTCGGGGAGGCAGTGTTTTGGCGAGATGGAATTGACAAATGCTTCACTTTATCCACCTCCTCACACCCCCATGAACGTGTGATTTCGTGGCAGGCTTTGGAGATGAGATTTTCTACTGTATAGGCTTCTTGTCAGGATGAATGAAGACCCTGTTAGCGAGAGCGTGTTCTCCACTGGCCTGTAGGCGGCGCTTTTGCTCTAGATTCAACCACCTGCAGGCTGAAGGCAGTCGCGGCTGCTTGCTGCTCTCTGGCTGATAGTGGGCTCTGGGCATGGCAGAGTGCAGTCCTTTGAAATCTGTACGCAGGGACACCTAATCGAAGAACCAGCCACAGCTCCCCTTGTGCCAAATCAACAAATCCTCAGTATCTGCTAATCAGCCATTAATGTTCTATTGATAGGCAGAGCCAAAACACACTCAGAGGGACCGGTCCACGGATTTAAACCGCTGCTCAAGTTTATAGCTTAAAATTGTCCTTTCTTACGCTTTAAGTTTTCCTTGAAATTCCTAGAGTAAGATGATCAGTTTAAGGAACTTAACAATTACTAGAAACTATGAGTTTGTTGAGGCTTTTTTTTTTTTTGAGATTTATATAAATTTCATCGTTTTGAAAGGTAACGATCATGATTCAAACACGTTTAATTCTATGGAATAGATCTTGTACTGTTCAAAATAGTAACTGCTATCCATATATGACTATTTAAGAAATAAATATTTAAAAGCCCTCAAATCACTTCCATACTTTCATATTTTAAAAGCTCAGTGGCTGCTGTGTTGGTGAGTACAGATGAGAGCTGAGATGGCTGTCACAGAGGAGCTAGACATAAATGGTGAATTAGAGGAAAAGGAGGAGAGACAGAATATACAAGGCTCAGAGTCTAGGAGGAGAGAGAGAGAGAGAGAGAGAGAGAGAGAGAGAGAGAGAGAGAGAGAGAGACAGACAGACAGACAGACAGACAGACAGACAGGGAGAGACAGAGACAGAGAGGAGTAGTCATGGACAGAGACACAGAGAGGCAGAGACAGACACAGAGAGATAGACACTGGAAGACAGAGAGACAAATGACAAACACACACACACACACACACACACACACACAGAGAGAGAGAGAGAGAGAGAGAGAGAGAGAGAGAGAGAGAGAGAGAGAGAGAATGAACCTTGGACTATATTGAGATTGCTTTTACATAAGCATAGGGTTCTATGATTCTATACACAAAGATTTTTACTGCCCTCTATATTTTTACAATAACAAGCAAAAGTATCTGTGGATGCTATCACCTCTTAATACTTTCCATATTGCCAAGATGAAAATGAGCTGACACTTTATCTTGGTTCGTAGACAACAGTTTGTCTATACCTAATCGATCAATGCCTTCTCAGTTTGTCGGAAGGTAAGAAGCCTTCTGGGTGGTTACTTCATTTACACAGGAGGAGATGATCAGTTAGACGTATGCTCTCAGAGCTAATATGTCACCATGGTGCTATATGAGTATATTGGAAGGGTCATGAAGCTAGGTGTGACTAGAGGGTAGGTTTGAAAATAAACTGAGATGGACCAATGTCCATGGAATATTGGAACAGCTTAAGACTGTAGAACGGACAGCCACTCTATGTAGCAATTCTAACTGCTTTGTCCAAAGCTCTTCCTGTTAGTTCTTTGACCACTGGATACATCTGCTGCCTTTCCATCTTCTGTTTGGTGTCTGGTGAGATGTAGGGAATTGTTTCAGTGTCATAGTCCTCAAACTATTCTTTGATCTTTGAAGTAATGCAAGGAGGTTTATGAGAATGAGCTCTGGGGTTGCTCCCAGTCTTAGCTTTTCTTTGTAGTTTTTTCTCACTGAGGTACTTATGACAGGTAAGGCCAACGGACCTGAACTGTCCAGCGTTTCCCTCCTTCTTCTTAGCATCCAGCCCGCAGTTTTATCACGCTACCAATTTGATTTTATCATTATTTTCCTGGCATGATTAGGCACTGCATAATTGGTTCATGAAAGATTCCCCTCCTCACCCAGTTTTGTTACGCAAGGCAGGATACAGGCTTATTAATTTACAGCTGGAGAAAAACTTGGCCCGAGACCGTGAGTTCACGCAGAAAAATGCTTGACAGTTCAGAAAGTTTTTTGGTGAATATAGAATCAGAGCTGGGCACGCTCAAGGGACTGTCCTGTCAAGTCATGGCAGTTTGATGAATCGTCTCTCTCTTCCCAAGAGATGCTTCTGTCCGAAGATCCGGAACATTCCCTGTCTGAGAACCCTCATGCCTGAGTGGATTAGCAGAGAGGTAGACCCCATTCACTGTCTCACTGCTGGGCTGGCCCTTGCCACTTGAGTTTTGTGGTCACTACAGTTAATCCCTTTAACATCCTTTTGTAGCAGACTATACCTGACAAGTTTACAGATTATTTTTAATTAATTATAGTTTAGATTGACTACCTCGTACTGACATTTAAGGAAGCATTATAAACTCATTTCAAAGCACGCCTCCAAATCTACCTGGAAAATACATTTCTTCTGGGCAAGCCTGAGTTTGCATTGATGGATCTTTCTTAATTCACTTGTTCACTCAGTCATTCAGTATTATTATTCTTGCTAGACACCAACAGAAGCAGTGAAATTATAAATATACGTAAATCTCCTTCTGGATTTGTAGCATTCGCACTCTGTTTCAGGGACAGAGTCAGAAAGCTAATAATTTCAGTCCTAAGTCACAACCAGAGATAGACAACTGGTTTTGGGGTGTGCAGGAATGGGTTGGGTGCTTGAAACTTCATTTGCTACAGAAGGTTTGCTGTGATCCATGCTTTTCTATGGGTTTCCCTGCTGTGTATTTTGAGATTAGTAACAGTAGTGGCTGTAATGGTGGTGTTAGCCAGTACATCATGAGCACCAGTCAAGGTCATGGCATTATCGCTCAGCTACTAATATATGTTACCTAATTAAATCTTTTTTATTCCTTTACATTTATTATTGGCCCTACTGTCCTTTGCAATTTTTTAAAGCTTGGTTGTGGGATCATAGACTTCCCTATCATTTTACGCGTCCCTCTTCTGGGTTCTCCTTTGCCTAGTCTTTCCTCATAGTGACATTGCCTTCCTTACTCAAGTGTTTTGACCCCCAATATTCTACCTTCATTTTACCTATATATAATCTGTGATTCCCTCTCCCTTAACATATCTCTCTCTCTCAAAAAAACTCCTTTCTGGTTTCCCAGTGATGTTATCACTCTGTTCCTGATCCTGCATACTGCAAGAATGATCTGTAAGGCTGGAACTACTGGGCCACAACCGTTATGGAAACTCCGGGCCACAGCTCTTATGGAGTAACTCACTGCATTCCGATTGTGTCTGAGGCCTGTTCTGTAGGAGGGAAGATCATGTCTTGTATTTAAACCCTGTCAGATGCCCAGAGCTCTGGAGATCACAGGCCCCAGGATAAAACCTGCCACTGTTATTTTGATAAGTGGCCATTTTATCAGCTTATTGTCTAAATATGCTTATACCACAGAGCTGGCCTGTACTTAGTCTCTGTCAGAGAATCTTCTTGCGCAGTGGAGCTCAGCCACCGGAAAGACGTATGACTGTCAAAATGGTGAGAACAGAGACTGAGTGCTTTTCCTCCAAAAGGGGCATCTGTATTATTCCGAAGGCCTCAGGACCATTGTGGAAGCAGAGGAGAAGAGAATGTAAGAACCAGAAGATAGGGAAGAGAGATGTGACTCTGTCTCCTGGGCACCACATGGCTAATAGGCTGATGAACATAAGTTGGTTTTAGTTACTGCACAGGACCTATATGAGATCAGTTGACCAAAATTCCAGCATAGATGGGACAGAAAATCACTAGGCCCATGATCCAGTAGATGGCCCATGTACATACAGAAAGCACTCTCTGGACTTAGTGAGGAGAGAGAGAGAGAGAGAGAGAGAGAGAGAGAGAGAGAGAGAGAGAGAGAGAGGGAACAGTGCGAAGGGCATGTTGAAGGTACATAGGATAATTGAAAGTATGGTCTTATTTTAATTTGTGCATTATAAGATTGCAAATATAAAGATAAATTTGAAAATTATTAGTATTTGCTCATTATACAGAGTGATGGGCTTCATAATGATAGTTTCTTTCAAGTACATCATGTATTTTAACAGTATTTAAATATTTAACAGTATTACCCCTTGTCTCCCTTCTCTTCTGTCCTCCACTAATCTCCTTTCCCCATTATTATTCTGCTTTCAAGTCATACATACATGCTATACACATGCATACACACCACAATACATAATGCTAATTTATACACATGCATACACATACACACATCACACATACATACACACATACCCTCACACCACACACATATGCATACACATACTGACACACACACACATACTTATATACACACACATACATGCACATACCAGAGAGAGAGAGAGAGAGAGGAGAATTTTTTTATGGTGTTTGCTTCGGCAGCACATATACTAAAATTGGAACGATACAGAGAAGATTAGCACGGCCCCTGTGCAAGGATGACACGTAAATTTGTGAAGTTTCCATATTTTTGAACGCACAGGCTCAGTTTACATGTCCATGCTTCTTTTATTATAAATTAAAAGATAAATAACAAATGAAAAAAAGTATTTTTATGTATCTATATGTAATGTTGGATCTGCAAAGGAGACAAAACAGATGATATTTTTCTTTCGAACTGTACCACTCCTGAGTGTACACCAGGACTCTACGTCAACACAATCCTTCTGAAGTACTCCTGGAAGATTTTTTTTAAAAAATCTGTTTTATGGAGGAGAAAAGCAGAAATGGTTAGGCACTTATCCAAAGCCATCCAGGTAGATTTTTGGTAGGATGATGGAACCTAAATAGATTCTACCATATCACTTGCCATCCACGACATTCCAAAGTGGAATTATGAGGCCTGGAGGAACTCTCCTCTTTGAGTTGAAAGTGTAGGTCATCTAACTTGAAACTCTCCGTTCTGTGACCCTGTGTGGGGAGGCAGGAACACTAAAATTATAGTGTGAATTTTAGTTATAAAAAAAAAAATCAAAGGATACTAGATAACCATATAGAAGTTCTGGCTAATGACAATTTTAAGAGGTATATTAGATATACTTGCTGGTGGTTTAATGAATCTTGTAAGCACCTATGAGTCCTTGGAAAGACTGTGTTTTTTTGGGCACATAGAAGCAATTCTGAAAACAAATTACCTACCACTTATACACTCTGGCCATCATTGCTCCATGCTCCGGGCCTTGGCTGGACCACTTGTGTTTGCTTTTTCAATTTCCCCTAACCTAGTGATTCAATTCTGTCTCTGAAGCTAAGAGAATGCAATTGGCCTTCCTTTAAAGCAACTGGGACACACAGTGTGAAGAACTTTAATTGTATTTGAAGGACCCGACTTGTAAAAGCATTGTGGGTCTGTGAAGAACTTGCCAGAGGTTGTCATAGTTCCCCTGAGCCTTTATTTTTCATCGGTAAACATTTGCTGACTTTTCTTATTTATTTCATAGTATCCCGAATTGATAATTCTTCACCGCTGCCTCCAAAGGTCATCCATTATGCCCCGTTTCTCTATTTTCTATTTTTAAATGCCCTCTGCTGTCCTCTAGCTCATCTTTGATACTTTTCGCTCATCTCCTACCACAATGGGAGAATTGACACCTAGGTAAAGATTGCTTGCTACTACTGGCAAAAAGAGACTCCACTATGTATGGATAAGATTGGAAAGGTACCAGAAGTCACCTTTCCCCTTCTATTTTCCACCCCATGTCTGTCTTGAGGAATGGGGAGAGAGAAGGACCCCTATCCAAATATGAACAGCAAGGCAGCACAGAGTAATGACTCTGGTCCTTAATGATATGGTACACACACAAGATCGGAAGGCACATATATGGGTTTCAGCATCCTCTGGGAAGATCAGTTCTCTGTATACAGTCTAGCAGTGGGAAACCACGGCATGGCATTCTTATGGTTCCATCATGTTCTCAGATCTCCCACATGGAAAAAATGTATAGACAAAAAGATTCAGTCACATTACCCTCTTCCACCCTGGATCACAACCCACTCGACAAATGCAGGGTAGAAGGGAAGAATGTTTGCCTTCTACCCACTCTTGCTAAGTAGGATCCAGACCTGTAGGAGGGAGGCAGGGAACATGTCTTTCTCCTTTTCTGAGCCTGAACTGATGTCAGCAAAGACAACAGAAAAGACATTTTTCAAAGAAATTTGTCTAACTTTGGGGCTCTGTGGGAGTTTATTGATCCCAATTCCTTACATTTGAGAGGCAGGTTAGTGGTTCAGACCTCGCTCCTTCAGGCTGGTCATTATCAAAGCTTGGCACTTCTGTGGTCTTTAGATGACTCTGCATCTTGGCTTTTTCTGTTTATAAAATTTGATCATTTTAGTTTCTTCTAGAATCTAAGCTTTTGTTAACATATGCAATTCACTTAGAAGGCGGCCTAGCACATAGTAGTAGATAGTATTGTAACTTTTCTTTTATTTGAACTTTTCCCACTGACACTTACATATTATTCTTTACGATCACACCAACCTTGAGCTGTAGCGCCAGTCTGTGGGCAAGGAAATGACTGGCTCCAGCCATGTCTTCAAGCTCACACAGCTAAAGAAAGACTGACAACCCTGTAGCACGTGACCAACTCTGTCCAAGCAGTTTTCACCATTGTCCTTCTCAATCCCAAACCTGGAAAATATGAACAGTCAAGTGAGAAGCATTTGTGAGCAGCTCACTCTTTAGCTGAGCACTGAGACTTCAGATTGCAAGTCAAGAGTCTTTGAAAGGAGTTAGAACGTTATTAAGTCACTATGGACACACAAGAAACTATTAAATCGAGTTGTATTCCCAGTAGGAATAATACGATATTTAAACACAAAGCTAAGTATTCTTTTCAAAAAATATTTTGTACATATATCCCAAAGCACTAGCTAGTTCTCTAGAGAAACAGAACCAGGAGAAGTCACATATATATTATAAAAGCTGATGTAGTCAATTGGCTTACACAACAGGAGGGGGGGCTGTCCAACAATATCCAGCTTGTATGCTGGAGACTCAGAGAACACAGGAGTTGACCGGTTTGAGGAACTAGGTGCCTCCACACAGCAAATCCTGTACTGAAGGCCTAGGAGTTCCCTGAAAGGTGCTTAGTATTAAGTTCTCCGTAAAGGACCGAAGATGCTGGGCTCTGATGGCAGCAGACTTTGGAGGCAGCTATGTGCATGTTCACTCAGAGCTCTCTGGAGCTCTCAGGGTGCCTCCCTCTACCTTCCTTCCTTCCATACTGGCCTGCCTGTGGGATGGTGCTTAGCACATACTGGCCAAGCCTTCTCTCTCTATTCCGTGTCACTATTCCATACTCTAAACACTCCCTCACAGACACAGTCACTGGTCCTAAACACCCTTGAGTCTAGTTGCTGATAACCAAGATCAATCAGCACATTGACCTATTTCCATGATGCAGGTTCCAATAAACGTTTATAGATTAAGATGGAGAAAGATTCTTTGAACTCGATGAGAAGCCATTCTCCTTTTTTTCTCCCCTAAAGCTACTCCAGGGGAAAAATACATTTTTACATAACATTTTTAATTTTGTTCAGAATGAAAATAGGTTTATTGGGTCCCCCAGGAAAATGTATACTTTTGTAAATAAAATTATCTACAGTATTGATTATGAAATATCAATGAAATGAACAGAATTGAGCTTTAGTCATCAAGATGTTAATTTGGGATCATAAATAAATTCATTCCAAAAGTGGCTGAAGACTGGGAACTTGAACATAGCAGGGCTGGGTGTGAGGAAGGATGAGGATCATTCTTTGAAAGGAAACAAACTTTTAGAAGTGAAACCTTTGCAGATCTCTAGGGGACCTGATTCTGAGTCTCACTGAAAGATTTCTTTGTTTCCTAATGGAAGACTAGAATTTGTGGATTGTCTCATTTTAATTTTTTGACAAGACAAAGAATACCGCAGTCAGCCAACAAGATACTTTTCTTATTCCAAAATCAAGAAGAAACAGTTTTATTTTGTGTGGGCACTTATATGAATGTTCGGTCTGAATATATGTCTGTGTACTGCGTGTATGCCTGGTGCCCTCGGAGGCCAGCAGAGAATGTCAGATCCCCTGGGACTGCAAAGACAGGTGTTTGTAAGCAGCCCTGTGAGTGCTAGGAATTGAACGTATGTCCTCTAAAAGAAAAGACAGTGCTTTTAACTGGTGAGCTCTCTCTCTAGTACTGATAAGCAAAAATGTAAAGACTGAGGATTTACAGTAAAAAAAGTTTGGATAGTAAAATAAACAGGATCTCCAGTAACAGCTCTCACGAAGGCACTGGCATCCTTGAAACCAAGTAGCATCGCAACTCTCTCTAGAGTCAGGAGGCATAACATTGAATGCTAACTTAAAAGACGCCAATGCTGGTATCCCTTCTGGTAATCTTCTGCCCTTCCTTTTATACCTCCTTCTCCTCTTCTTTCTTTTCAGATATCATAAGAATAAGAAAAACAATGTCACCATAGTTCCTGATAACAGAGAATCTTGAATAGGGAAACAAAACAAAACAAAACAAAATAAAAAATACTGCATCTGTTGAGGCCTCATAGCATAGTGCCAGCTGAGCAAAGCTGGATGGTGACATTGACAAGCAGAAGATGTGTTCCACCTGAACAAGGCAGCATCTCCTTGGCCCAAAGCCAGTCCGGAGCATGCATCTGTATCAGAAACCTTGCTCCTTCAAGCAAACAACGTAAAGTTTTATAGGTTGTACATGAAAACTCCCTGTTTTTAAACACTGACCACGTGCTTGTATAAAGAAACTATTTGACGTGTACTAGATCAGCTATGTGTGATGTTAGTTACAGCAGTATCTCTCACATCATCAATCTCGGAAACATCTTAAATGTTTATTGTGGCAAGCAAAAAAAAAAAATGGAGAAGAGAGAAACCAAAATAAGTCACGCTGTGTAGATTTGGTGACAGATTTGCTAGGATAAAAAAGAAATAGGAATGGGTAGATCTTGATGATTGATGGAAAAACCTAAGATATTCTTATTCTGTTATTGCATTTGGTTGATACGTAGTTATATGTTTCCACACAGTAATATAATATTTTGGTTCTTGTATAAATTTCATGATGATCAAATTAAGGTCATTGACCTATTATCTTAATGCTATCATTTCTTTGGTTGAGAACATTGAAGTTATTTAATTAGCTCTTTTTCTAGTTATTTTGAAATGTACAGCACAGTACTGTTAAAAAGATCATCCTCTGCTCTTCATAGGACCACAGAATGTACTGTTCCTCTTCATCTTCAGTGCTAAACCCGTTGAGCACGCTTCTTCCATTATCCTCAGACTCTACATTCTCCTAAGTCTATCAACCAACTTTTTTTCTTGAGATTCTATGTACAAGAGAGGCCATACAGTAACTCGTTTTTCTCTCCCTCGATTATCAAGGAGAGCTGGTGCATGCCTGTAATCCCAGACCCTGGAGGCTAAGACAAAAGGATTGCTATGATTTTGAGGTCAGCTTGGGCTAAATAGAAATACTCTGTCTCAGAGTCTCAAAGCAGACCAATGATTCATTACAATGAACATCTACAAATAAAGATGTGTGGAGAAAAAGGGGCATACCGTGGGACACACTGTGACACACTACAGCCTCCAGGAGAAGATGTTTTCTGTGCTTTGCTTTGTTTATTTTTTAATTTTGTTTTTTATTTTATGTTTTTGGGGAGAGGTTGCAAGGACAGAGAGTGGATGCGAAGGAATGAGGAGAAGAGTGGGACTTGGGTGCATGATGCGAAACTCACGAAGAATCAGTAAAAAGTTTTTTAAAAGCTAGAAATACTGTTTCTAAGAACCACTGCCACCAGCATTACTACCACCAACAAAAGACAGTCTACAAAAAGAGGAAAACATTCAGAAACCCTAGATTTGACAAGGAGTTAGTTCATATCTCTAATAGGATGTAAGGGGAACTAAAAATACTCAGTATCAGGAAACCAAATAGTCTAATTAAAAGTAGACTTTAGATACGAATGGATGCTTGCTAAAAAGAAGACATACAAATGCCCAACAGAGAGACGTTCAGCATCACTAATAATCACAGAGATGTATATTAAGACCTCCATGAAATTCATTTCACTTCAGCTATCATCAAAAAGTCCAAAGATAATTCATGTCCTGAATGAATTTCTGTCCTTACCGCTTTTGATGACAAACCCTTGTATACTGTGAGTGAAATAAACCCTTTGGTCCCCAAGTTGCTTTGTTTGTGGTGTTTTATCATAGCAACAGTAACCTAAGCCAAGGGAATCAAGATTTGTGGGTTTAGGTATTGCATGTCCTAATATAGATGTAAACAAAAGAGGCAAAAGAAATCATGTTTGGTTGTGTTGTGTGCGATTAGGCATCCTTTTGCTCTTCGAACACTGGGCTCCAGAGACCTTAGAACAGAAACAAAGTAACTGCTGAGCCAAACGATACTCAGGCTGGCTTTCTCTTGCCTCTGATGTTCCGAGCGTGAAATGAAGGCTCTTTAGTGTGCCCGACAGTTGGAGTTGGGATCCTTGTGTATCTTCACAGTCAGAGTATAACATGAACTCCAGCACCCTTGAGACACGGATTGGAAGAAAAGTCCTGCCCAGACCACTCAAGGTTCCCGAGCCTGCTTTCTTCACTATAAAGCTAGAATCAGAGCATGTATGACTTCGGGGTGAAGAAACACGAACATACTCATAATCCTTCCTCCTTTTACTTTCTTGATTCTGTGAATACTCATTGTTTTGAATACTTCTTGCCTTGCATGCTCCTTGCGAAGCAGAACTCAGCATTGTGCTTAGTCCAGCTCGGCCGAGCTCTGAGCAATACAGAAATAGTGCTTGTTGGGCTCACCCAGAGCAAAACAAAGACACCAGGTTACAAAGAACTGCAGTTTGGTGTGAGAGGCGTTGAGAAGAGCTGGATCTAGAAGAGGATGTGAGGAGGAAGTGTGCAGGGCTTACAATTGAGATCCTCCAGGGTCTCCAAGAATCTGAGTGGGCTAGGGTTCACCCGGAGGCTGTCCTGCAGGGTTAAGCTACAGATAATTGACTTAACTCTTACTCGCACACTTGCTTTCCCCCGCTGACTTATTTTACCTGCTTGTACTTGGAGGACTTTTCAGATATGAGTACAGCATCTGGGACTGGGATCAAGAGAAGATTCAGATCGTCATTTGACACATTCAAGCCTCAGGCTACATGTCTTTTTTTCCAGACTTCAGAAATCTACCTAAAATCTAGCTTATTAGGTAATTTGTTTGTATTCCAAAGTTTCAGACAATCACATTAGACTTTTCATGAGTAGGAATTAAAACTCTTTTGTTTACTGCTTCTTCCTGCAAGTCAACTACAGGTTATGTATCCAGTAAATACTCACTGGGTGTTAAATTATCCCGAGAAATTAACAAGATTGGCAAGCTTATTAAGACTTCAGATTTCAGATCTTTTATGTTTAAAGCAAGGCATAATGTGTGTCTGTGTGTCTGAGTGAGCGAGCGAGCAAGAGAGAGAGAGAGAGAGAGAGAGAGAGAGAGAGAGAGAGAGAGAGAGAAACAGAGATACAGATGAAGACATAATTATTCAGAATATGGATAAAATTGGATGAATCAAAGGTTTCTAATACATGTGACCTTTACTGCCTAATAACTCATTTGGTTTGAGTGTGTATGAAGTGTTAGAAGTCAACATTTGGGGTTTACTGTGATTGAAATAGACTCTGACTTGTCTTCCTGGATACACAGGCCAGGGGGCTTATGCTTCTAGGCTCCTTTGCTGCCAGAATTTAGGATCCAGTTCCATTAATCAGATAACCTTGTTTTTTTTTTTTGGGGGGGGTTCTGATGTCTTACCCTATAATGAATTAATCTTCTACCACTGTGCTGCCTGCCCAGCCTGCCCAGCCTGCTAGATTTAAAACTTGAATTAAGCAGGCAGAGAAGCATCATAAAAGCAAGATTCTAGAATTGACAGACATGCTGATTTGTATTTAAGAACTGAATTCGGCAGGTAGGAAAGCATCATAGTAGCCAGATTCTAGAACTGACAGGCATGATGGTCTGGATTTAAGAACTGAATTAAGCAGGCAGAGAAGCATTGTAATAAGATTGTAGAGCTGACAGACGTGGTGACCCCTTCTTGGTGGCCAACTGTGAGAGTCAGAATAGCAGCTCCTTTGGGTCTTTTGCCTCAGCAACGTGGCATTGGAATTAGCCCCAGGAACTAAGTCTCTTATCCTGTGTTCAGCAGCCTTTCCAAATAAAATAATTGTCTAAGCCACTGAACACAATGCTTCCTTGGTTTATCAAGCTATCGTAACAAAATACTGCAAACAGTATAGCTAAAAACAACACACGTTTCTCCTCACACAGTTCAGGGGTTGGCTCTTAAAAAATAAGATTCCATTAAGGCCATGCTCCGTTTGACAGGCCGTGCAGGAATTTATCCTTTCTTCTTCCCAGTGTTTGGTATGTCTAGGCTTGACACTCTTATCATTGAAGGTTTTGCTTCTGTTGTCAAAGTGTGTTTTCCCTTCGGATGTCTTTGTGCTCACAAGGTGAACTTGTAAGGACATCGGTCAATGCATTTAAGGCCCGTACTAGTCACTCGCTGGAACTTCTTTTAAATTTTAACATCTTCAAGCCTCCACTACCAGATAAAGTCTCATTCTGAGGTTCTGGCTGGACATGCGTTTTGAGGGGACACCATTTAAGACAGGATAGGGGGAAATGATTTGACAATGGTCACATTGATACCAACGAGTTCTGATATCTGAAATAGAAACTTCTTGGTCTACATAGCCTCCGAGACTCTTAATGTTTCTGAACTCATAGGAGGCTCCAGAAGAGTGATGTATTTGATCTACTTTATTTAATTACTATTATCAACACCAAGCCCAAGTAATATGTAACCATGCAGAAAAACCCTACTGATACAAAAGTTCTTGTTATATCTCTCTGTGGGGAAAACAGTGGCCCTCTGGAAAACTTGACAGCTGTTTATTCCGTCTATTTCCTCATCCTCCTTGGCCCTCTTTCTGTATAAGAACGGCTTCTTTTCACAAACAATTAGTCCTTAACTTTTAATTTTATTCTTAATAGAAGAAACTTGCTTGAAGAATTATCTTTAAATTAGTTATTAATTAATCTAAGTTTGAATCATTGCAGAATTACTGAGGTAATTTGGACTAAGTGGTTATGATGAGGAAGCACTTGACAAGTGCTAAGGTTTGGAAATTGTATGTGTGCATGAGTGCTGAGATGATGGAATCTTTAAGGAGTGGAGGATGGAATGTGCTTTGGTCACTGGGGTCACCCCTTTTGGAGCAGGAAGCCAGGAGATCACATATTTTCCACAAACAGGAAACAGAGAATGAATAGAAAGGGGAGTGAAGCTACAAACTCTTTAAGCCCAACCTTAGTGACATACTTCCTCTACCAAACTTTACCTCATAAACATTACACAACTGTACCACCAATCGGGGACTATGTCTTGAGCCAACAGGGGACATTTCCTATTCAAACCACCACATCTGGTAAACATACATTACCTATTTTTTCCCTTCTGATCTCTCAAGATTAACTGATATTTAATTGGCTCAATCAATCATCTAAGGAATTTGCACACAAATATAATACTGAATTGAGTACCTTGAAAGAGACCATTAAGAATCACAACTATCTATGAAAAGGTCTAAGTTCTACAATGTAGGCACGTAGAAACATAAAATATGCATATTCTCGAAGAGATATCTTTATCTGTGGGTACCTAATATTGCCTGGAGGAGATGTTATTAAGTTGGCCTGTGCTCTAATGCAGAAGGCACCCTAGGTAAGAATGATGTGGATCCAGGAAATGAGGACCCGTGTCTGAGAGTCTATGATTTGATTGAGCACAGCAAAGCTTGTTAGGGACAGTAGTCAAAAAACAATTCTGGCTAGGCCATAACATAAACAAGTTTTTAATGTCGGGCATATTTTTAAGGTTTGTTTAGAGAGGCAGAACTAGAGCAGATATGGTGGAAAATAATTTATTATAATAACAATACCTTACTACTAGAAGTTTCTTTGTATACTACCAGAGGAGAAATGCGAACACAAACCCAGCCACAAACCCTTTGGTTTATGACGGTGACTTGCCCTCAAGTTATGTGTTGCAATAATGGTGCAAAATTTGTGGGAGTAACCAACCACTATGTGGGTAGATTTAAGGCCTAATCCATGAGATGGAACCCATCCCTGACGCTGATCAATAGCCAATAATCTGAGGCTAGACAGGCCATGGACCCAGTGGAAAAAAATCAAACCTGCTAAAGAAACATAACAATAAGATGACTCTTAACATTATGAGATATCCACATATCAACATTTTGCTCCGCCATTATTAGAGAAGCTTCCTCTTGCATTAGACAGAAACAAAAATAGAGAGTCCAAATTGGATAGAGTACAGTGTCCGAGAGACCTTGGAACACTCAGTCCTCAGTGGGGCATCTCTATCAGATCCCTCCTCTCGTGGCTCAAAGAACTCTGCAGAAGAGGCAGTAGAAAGATACTAGGCACCAGTGAGGACGGAAGGCACCAAGAGAACATGGCTGTATAGACACAGTAGGACTGACATACATATGGACTCACAGAATCTGGGGCAGCAAATACAAGATCTGCATATGTCTAAGTCAGATGGAACCCCAGCGCTTTGAGGGGAAGTGGACACAAGCTTCCATGCCTAACCTAGAAGCTATTGCCAAGTGATAATTGCTTACAAAGAAAAAAATATTTTAGTGTTCTCCAAAGAAGTTTCTCTGGGTATGCAAACCACCCTTAAGGGCAGGCCCCACACCCATCAATAGTCAACCAAAACAAACTCCAGTTCTGAAGGCGTTTCTGCCTCATAATGCTTCATCTGGGCATTTATTTTCCTACAGGACTTTTGCTTATGTATTGTGGTTTCTGATTTTGCATCTGGGATTTTTCTGTGTGCGTGTGTGTCTCTCTACTTATATGTGTGTTTCTTGTGCTTTTCGTTAGCTCTTTTTCTCTGTTTTGTTCCATTTAGATTTGTTTTTATTTTATCTTATTATGTTTTTAAATATTACTTAAGATACCATTTGTTTTTAATGAGAGAGAAAGAGAGAGCAAGAAAGTGGACTTGGTTGGGGGGAGCTGGGGAAGGTGTGGGAAGAGTTAGTTAGGGAAGGGGAAACCTTAATTAGAATATGTTGTATGAAAAATAATCTATTTTCAATAAAAAGAGTTATACCTTACGTAATTATCTGGGGAGCTGAAGTGTCTTGATTTTATATTATTGTTGAACAAATCAACCTGCAAGTTAGAGGCTTCAAACTCGAGATTTACACTCTCATGGTTCTGAGAGTGCTGAGCTCAGCTATGCGGTTCCTCTGCAGGACTTAGCTAGGATTCCTCATGGGGATGTGGTTATCTATCTTTTTTTTTTTTTTTTTTTTTTTTTCTTTTTTTCGGAGCTGGGGACCGAACCCAGGGCCTTGCGCTCGCTAGGCAAGAGCTCTACCGCTGAGCTAAATCCCCAACCCCGGATGTGGTTATCTTAAGAGTAGAAAAACATGTTCAAATGAACTTAACTCACATACCTGATGTTTAGCAGGAGGGCTAAGAGATTTCTGTAAATCTTGTTATGTCTCTTAACATCACGTTTTCTGTTTCCGTAAAACTTGAATTTTAGTAGTAACCAAGCCAATCAGTTAAGTCCAAATGTATATCCAACTTCTACTTGCATTATGTTTTCTAACTTTTTTTTTTTAATTTTTATTTTTTGACAAACCTAGAAGCAGTGCGAGAAGAGAGCGCCCAGCGCTTGGATCCTAAGAAGGATGTCTCCTGGAGACCGTCATGGTAACAGTTTACTACACTGTGCTTTAGGGTCAGGCTTTTGTTATTGGTAGGTAAAAGAGAAGTGAAAAGTGTGGAGGAGAGAGTGTCATAATTCTATTGGCAGTTTATGAAGCCTAATTTGGTAGTAATGATGTAAGATGATGTGGGGAGCCGTTCCAGGCAGGAGGACTAATTAGAGGAAAGCACCGTAGATAGTCACAGCCCAGAGAAAAGAGGGATGGATCTGTGTGTCAGTCCAGTTCTTATGTGCTTTCGGATCCACACTTCTTTCTTCCCTTGATTAGAAGGGAGCTGATTGCTGCGGTCTGTCTTCCCCAGCCTCGATATCAGCTGTCAGCTGGCCTCCTGCTGATGTGGCCATCAAGAGGCACTGGTGGAAGGGTGGCAGGGAGGTGGAAGGAGCCTGCGTTGATCCTTTACTTTCTTTACCTCAGGCGAACCTTCTGGCAGCAGAGGTGGTTTCTCTGTGGATCTGGCATTGGTAACTCCATCTTCTCCGTAAGAAATTGTAGCAAGTTGGTGGCTGTTTTCCTGGGTTGCCTCACCTTCTCTGGTTTAGCTTATCAGCTTTTCTGAGCCCTACCCGCAAAATTTCTGCGTGTACGTCTTTCTGTTTTCAATAATTGGCTGCCATGTTTTAAATTTAAGTGAGTAAACTTAATTAAATAATTAAATTTAAATAAAAGTAAATAATTAAATTGAAATAATTAGGTTTGTTTCTTAAACCTGACTAATACGGAAGGCCAGTAGAAAGAGATCAAACACAAAAGGAAACTTTTAGAGCTGGATAATCCTGGAGGAGGTGGATCCTCTCAGGGGATACTGCAGATGATTGCTGCTTTCTGGTATGTGTCGCTGAGAGAATGGGACTTTGAGTAAAGAATCGAACACCCGGGAGAGAAATGACCTTCATGGAATGGACAGAATGATAGTTAATTTTGATTCCCAACTTTATTGGGTCTGGAAATTACCACGAGATGTACTTCTGGTTGTTTCTAAGGAGAGAGTTCCAGGAAGAATGAGTTAAAGGAGAAGACCCTCCCCTATAAGGAATAGAAACTTACAGTGAGCAGATATAAAGAGGGCTGAGAGCCAGGTATAGTGGCGCATGCCTTCGATCCCAGCACTTGGCAGGCAGAGGCAGGTGGAGCTCCGTTAGTTCAAGGCCAGCCTGTTCTACATAGCGAGTTCCAGGACAGCCAGGGGTACATAGCGAGATTCTATCTCAAAAACAAAAAAGTGTACAGACAAACAAAAAGAAGACTGAGGGAAAAGCTGCCTGCTCATCTGCCTTTCTTTCTTGCAGTTTGCCTGTCTACTGCTGATGCTGTTCTTTGCTAACATAGTCTGGCTTCTTTGGGTTCTATTGTGAATACCTATGACCTTTGGCCTTTAGCAACAGACTGAGATTGCTAAAGCATTGAGCCTTCCAGACTGAACAGCTACCAGTTCTCAACCTCCAAAGTGTTCATGTAGCATCACTGGACTCTCCAGCCAGTGTAGACTGTAGGCCCCTTTAGTACATTTACACACACACACACACACACACACACACACACACACACACACACACACACACACCTATCTTCTGTTCTGTCCCCGCAAAGAACCCTGCCTTGTATAGACACGTGAATTCAGTTCGATACATGTTAAGGTTTTGCATGGGTATGTTATTAGATGATGATGACGATCGGGCAACTGGGAGGCAAATCGGAGACAAGAGGCTACCCCTAGGTTTTATACAGAGGTGGAAGTAGTTGTAGAGCTGAAGGACGCTGTTGGTGAACTTTTCTGGGGGAAGACGTGAGCGAGTCACTGCTATCCTTAGATCGCACAGCAAAGTCATGACTCCACTAAAGTGTAGTTAGGTGAATCAAAAAGTTCATTAGATGTTTACAAGAACATGGAGAAGAATTACTCTCAGAGACATGGGTGGCCAAAGCTCCATATCACTGGAAAGTCTCACTCCAGCAGGGATGACAACTTCCTCACAGCAGCAGAGATGAGTGTTCAGTTAACCTTCTACTTTCTGCCTTCTCCGGGATCTTCACATGGTGGGGGCAGAGTTACACACAACTGACAAGAAGGTACACAAGGGAGCAGCTGAATTCTCAAGTGAGAGTCTAAAGACACACCCTACCCTTCCTCTGATAAGGGACTGCCAAGAGGAGTCATCTTGGGGGCATCTGGTGGACGGTCATAGCCATTGGATGAAAAGTAATGGCTGCCATGGTCAGAGGACAGCGTTCTACAATAAAAGCTTCATCGAGTGCCAGCAGAAGAACAGGGAGGAAAACAAAAGTTCAGGCATTACCTAGGCATGAGGAGAATGGGAGAAAATATACCAAAGAATGTTGTGGTAGAAATTAAAATGGAACGTCTTCTGTCAGTTCCCAGAGAACCGGATCCCCCACTCTGGCTGCTACCCTACTACGCAGTCTGCAAGTCGCTCTCTCCTGGCTGTCTCCCTTTTAGCCACCCTCTCCCCTCTCCATGCAGTCCCGGTAAATCAAAGTTCCAGAAACTTGTAGTTTATCAATTAGATTTACATGTTAAATTCCTAATCCACAATACATCCACACAACAAATTCATTGCCAATTAACGAAGATTTAAACCACCCACCTAGACAAGGTGAAATCAACCCAGCCTACCTGGATCTGGACCATCTTGCTCTGTTGTCTCATCTTGATTTTTTTTGCTCCTCTTCCTCCTCCCTTCTTTCTAGACTTTTCCCTGCCTACCCTTCCTTCTCATCCAATGATAGGCTATGCCTTATCCTGGACCCGGCTTGCTGCATAATGACATCATCCTACAAAAGAAGAGTCCCTGGAGGAAGGAATAGATCCACGAGACATCATTCCAAGCCAAGGCATAAAACTGAGAAAGATGGGGATGCTTCAGTTTTCATCAAAATTATCATGAACTTATTAGTAGCTCATAGAGAAGAATACATTATGCCAGTTCTGTAGATCATCACTCTAGCATGAGGCTTCAGAATGAGTGCCTTTGGCTCCTTTCAGGGAGAATCCGTTTCCTTGCTCCTCTGAGTTCTTGGCAGAATTTACTTCCTTGTGGTTGTTAAGGCTGAGATTTCATTTCCTTGCTGACTATTGCCAGAAGGCTTTCCTCAGATTCTAGAGGCTGCCTGCATTCCTCAGTTCATGGCTTCTCATCTTCCAAGCTGGCAGCCACGAGTTGAGTTCTGTTTGTGTCATGCTTTAAAACTTCTTCAGTAACTCCATTTGGTCCTTGGCTTTAAAGGGTCCACATGACTAGATTTTCCTCCAGATTCTCCCTTATTCACAGTCCATCTGCTCTTACCTAGGAGATATACATTCAAGGATTAAGACTTGGGCAAGATTAAGGGGTTCCTCCTCCTCCTCCTCCTCCCCCTCCTCCTCCTCCCCTTCCTCCCCCTTCTCCTCCTCCTCCTCCTCTTCTCAAAAATGCTAGACCACTATTTTTACAGAACAAAAATGGTAAGTTGGATAAAAATTAAGAAAAGAATTTAGAGTTTGTTGATATCTGTATATGCTTTTTGGGTTGAAATTTTCTATAAAGTAAGGAGTTAGGGATTTGTTGATGGGGAGGATGTCTACATGTACTTGGGGAAACATGTTTCTATAAAGTGGTGAATACAGAAGAGAATGTTCTAGGCTTAAATGAATATGGGGCAGATAAAAGAATCATCAATGTAGCATAGGATTGTTGTTATATGAGGTAATGTATAGAAAATAGTCTTAGTCCATGTTTACAAAGTATGGCCTTTTTCTCTCTAGAAGTTTAGTGACAATTTAAGTCAATTTTCAGTTTCTATGATTGTGATGGTTTGCATATGCTTGTCCCAGGGAGTGGCACTATTAGAAGAAGAAGTGTGTCACTGTGGGGTTGGGTTTGGAGACCCTCCTCCTAGCTGCCTGAGAATACACAGATTGTTTCTGGCTCCCTATGGCTGAAGATACAGAACTCTCAGAAACTCCTGCACCATGCCTACCTGGATTCTGTCATGCTCCTGTCTTGATGATACTGGACTGAACCTCTGAACCTGTAAGCCTGCCCCAATTAAATGTTGTCCTTTATAAGAGTTGCCTTGGCCATGGTATCTGTTCCTAGCAGTAAAACCCTAACAAAGACAATGATGAAACTTATGATTGATTGAGCTCATTATTTTGGAAGGTTCAAGACAACAGTGGTATGTTAGTTATGTTTCTATTGCTATGAAGAGACACCATATCCAGGGTAACTTATAAAGAAACACATTTAACTGGGGCTAGTGTACTATTCTGAGGTCTCATCCACTGTCAGTATGGTAGGAAGCATGGTGGTACATAGGCCGGCATGATAATGGAGAGGTAGCTGAGAGTTCTACATCTGTATTGACAGGCAGTAGGAAGAGAGAGTGACACTGATACTGGCTTGAGCATTAGAGACTCAAAAGCCAACCTCCTTTGATGTACTTCCTCCAAAAAGGCCACACCTACACCAACAAGGCCACACCTCCAATCATGCCAGTACCGAGGCGTCTGTGTGGACTGTTCCTTTTCAAACCACCACAGGTGGCGTCTCTGTTAAGGATGTTATGGCACATATACACAGTGGTGGCAGTACCTGCAGAGGAAAAGAAATCATTGAGGCAGTCAGAAAGCCAGAGAGTGGCTCAGGGGTCAGGCTCTATCTGTTGTAGTAACTTGTTCTCTTAAGAACAAATAAACACAACCTCTGGGGAAAGAGTGTCAAAGGAGAAAATGGAAGCAGAAAGGCTGTCAGTTGGAACCAGTAGTCATGCCCCTGGCTAGCCAAGCACCATGATCTGAGCAGAAATCTTTCCACCTACTGTAGTTGGTACCACTAAGATGCTTCTGTCACTCAGGATGCTTTAGTCCTTGGTTGCAGCATTCTGGGGGTCTATGTATAGTTTGCTAAATGCACACATGTGAATAAATTAAAGTTTAATGCCAGACCTTAATGTGAATTTCCCTTCTTCAGTTAAGATGACTTTTAATATCGTTATTCAACTAAGTTATTTTTCGTGTGAAGGAGCTAATTTCTGAAATTAAGGTGACTTGTGCATTTTTTATGCCTAAATTGTTGAAGACAAGAGTTTTGAAGATGGCACCAAAAAGGCAACATCCAAAAAATACAAGGCTTTAACCCATGTATGAAAACAATATAATTGAAGACTCACATAATCTACACCTTGTCCATGGAATGTGTATCAGATTTATGTGAATACTGAAAGCCTAAAATTATGGCATTGTGGGGAGAAGACACATATGGGTTGAGGGCCTTTCATGAATGAAAGGCAGAAGAAGTAATGCCATTGAAAAATTGATGCTGAGTTCAAATTGCCAAGAATATTAATTCTTAATATCAATAGACTAACAGACAGAATGAGGTAAAGACATGGCCAGGTTTCTAATGCCTCAACTTAAATGTGCCCACTGCTACAAGCTCACACTCAGTTTTTTTGCTATACATTATCAAGAAGAAGAGGAAGAGGAAGAGGAAGAGGAAGAGGAAGAGGAAGAAGAAGAAGAAGAAGAAGAAGAAGAAGAAGAAGAAGAAGAAGAAGAAGAAGAAGAAGAAGAAGAAGAAGAAGAAGAAGAAGAAGACGACGACCTTGTGAGATTTATTGGGGCAAAATAATTCACCTCAATGGAATCTCTGCTCTTAAAATTTATTTTCTCCCATGAGAGTCTGTTATATCAACCCATCGTGATTGTCTTTGTCTATACAATAAAGAATTTAATAAATTCAATTTCCTTTCACGGAAAATGCATTAAGTGGAAACATTTTATGCCTAACTTTCTCCTCAATCACGAAAGGCATTGTTCAACAGTTTTGTAATCCTATTTGAATCAAAGATAATTTAAGATCAAATGTCTGTTTGGTTATATGCATATCATCAACTCTATGTAGTTTGCTTTTAGTTGGTAAGACTCTTAAACTGTCTTGTCTATTGTTTCTATTTTTATTTAGGCCAAGATTTCATTTAAAGGAGCTAGGAAGGATATAGCACAGAATTAAATCGTGTCTCTAAAAGTTAGTATAGGCTATAAAACTAGAAAGTATCATTAAGAAAGGGAAAAGGTGTTGAGGAATCTACATAGAGTAATAAGATACTAGGACACATGAAATACAGAAGCAGAAGGGTCAGGTATTTTGTGGTGGCCAGAGGCTCCAGAACAATGCAGTTTTCAATGTGCTCTCATGTTAGACACATGGATCTAGCTATGGAATCTATTGAGCAAGACCTGGTTGTGGGTGCTTTGAAGCCACAGGTAGGACCTAAGGTGGGACTCCACTTACCACCTTCAGGTATGAAGTAAAACTGTGACTCTGAGAAACATGAAGAAATATCAGGGCCATGGCAGTGGGCACCAAAGACTGGCAGGCTTTTAAATTGGAAAGCACCTAGGCCAAGATTGTTATCAAATTAGTAGTGTCTTTATAGCTAGGTTATAATCAAGCACCAGAGGGAAATGGCTAGTGTTGGTGTGAAGGCCACTCAGATGACAGCATGCCTTCTGCCTTCACACTGGGAGAAAAATCTAGGCTTGCTGGCTAAGAGCTATACTCACTATAGGGAAGTTGTCAGGGAGAAATAGTTGTAGTACAACTGAGCTTGCACTACAGAATTATTTTCTCAAAACAACAACAACAACAACAACAACAACAACAACAACAACAAAACCAAACCATGTAGTCTTTAATTTCCTGTAAATTTTCCTTAATATCTCTTAAAATATTTTTCTCAAACAGATCTTTCTAAAATTCTGACCCTATTAAATGCAAAGCTTGCCCTGCTGATTTATTTCAATAAGGTTTTTAAAGATGAGGAAAGCTTCGTTCTATAGACCTTTATGATGGACTGGATTAAATAAAATTTTATTTTATGGGCTTCTGTGTTGCCTTGTTTAATTGATTTATGAGCACTGTAGAGAGTTTTATATAACATAGTATACAGGTGTAACATTTATAATTGATGAAATACCATGCCCGTGACCATCCACATAAAGAAGTTGGGCACCAAGCCTTGGTTAAGAGCGGAAACCAATTTTATAAGATTGCTTTTATGGGAAACTAAGATTTAAGTTACTTCTCTTAGGCTTACAGGATCAGATTCTGTAAACAACTAGGTAATCAGCGCCATAAAACTGCTGTGAAATCTCTCCTGACATTTTATAAGGGACAGAGCAAGATACCGATTTTTAACCATTTTCCCACTTATATTATTCTCTGGATTTATTTCAGATATGTAAAAAGGCAAATTAACTTTTTAAGGCCTCAGACTGTGCACGTGAGCCATTAATTCAGCAGCGAGAATTAGTTGAGCATTTATTATGGATTGTGTTTTGGGGGAAGGAAGAGCTCACAGAGAGATGAAAGCCGTTCTAACAAGAGAGAAATGACACATTGTTATAATGCAAGAGACCATGTGGTCAGCATTAAGAGAAATATAATTAGACTCTAAAGTTTAAGGAACTGTAGAGTATCAGTTTTAATTGCCCTTTTAGATCAAATACTGTATACATTGGGCTTTCAAATGGTTTAAGAAATAGAGATGAGGTGAGATGTTCCAGGCTGAGAAAATAGCCCGAGGAGAGAAGGAAGCGAGGGAGGGTTCAGTGAGTTTGAGGTCCGGTGGAGAGCCCCAGTTGCTGGAACACAGAGTGCCTAAGGATCAGTAAAGGTAGTTAGCGTAGGAATTTGAGTAACTGGAGTAAAGGTCTAGGAAATTGAGGGAAGATATAGCATGTGACATGGATTTGTAGAAAAAGAAAGGCTGATGGTAGGGAGCAAAGAAACAGCATCCAGTTAGAGAGTCATGAATTAGAGGATTACAGAGAAAGGAGATACCTCACAAAGCTTGAACACGTATTAGCTTGCTCCAGCCATCTAGGAGCTTGCGTTGAGAATGACAGGATGGTCTGATTTTACTCTTGGTGACAGCAGTATTTATTCTCCGTAGATCTCCAGGTAGACAGAAGGTTGTAGGACGATGTCAAGGCAGTACATGATTGGATAGTAGAGAGTGGGGTGGGGACAAAATTTTTGTACGGCAGGAGAGAGAAGGAGAGAAATCAAGACAGAGACTACAGAGCAGGATGGTCCGGATTTAGGTGAATTAGATCGATTTTATCTTGTCTAGGTGGGCGGTTTATATCTTTATCAATTGACAGTGGATTTATTGTGCGGATAAATTGTGGATTGAGAATTTAACACGTAAATCGAATTGACAAATTACAAGTTTCTGGAACTTTGATTTTACCGGGCTCAAGAGGACAGTGTGTGAAAGAAATGGCGGAGAGGCAGTTGGAGTGTGTGGATTTGGTTCTGTTGCCCACTCAGAGTAAGAAGGGGCAGGGCCTACAGAACGAGTGTGTGTGTGTGTGTGTGTGTGTGTGTGTGTGTGTGTGTGTGTGTGTGTGCGCGCGCGCGCGCACCTAGGGGACAACTACCACCACCTAGGGGACCACTCGCAGAGGGCGGCTAAAAGGGAGACAGTGGGAGTGTTCGGCTTGTGGACCACATGGCAGAGTGGCAGCTGGAGTGAGCGGATCTGGATCGTGGGAACCGATAAAAAACATTCCTTTTTAATTTTCACTGCAGCAGAAGGGAGACCTATCTCTACTCTCAAGTAAGCACAGGGAAAAGGAATTTCCCCCTTTCCCACAAACTCTTAGAAAACAGTGTGGATCATGGGGGTAGTAACTTGGAGGGACTGCTTCAAACCGCCAAAACGCCCTGAGGACCTACTTAAAACCCCCTGGTTCCTACAGAGGCTATAGTCACTGAGTTTAATGTACCTCGAGAGCCTCTCCTGCTTTGTGGACAAGATGGCACAAAATCAATACAGGGTCAAGCCCACTTTCTAAAATATGTACCAAGGAGGAAGATACAGGTTTTATGACCCCCAAATATTCTCATTGCCTGCATTTACTCAATGAGCAGTTCCTGGTAAATCAGTTATTATCGAACCCACCACTTTAGTGTGGGAAGTCCCTGCCAGGACTATGATGTCTTTGCCATAGGTCCCTTCAGATATCCTGAGTCAGGCTGCATCATATGGAAAGTTTTGGGTGTTTGGCTTCAAGTGCAAAAAACCTCCACACCAGTATTTCCTGCACTCTCATTGGTTGTCTCAACTTTTGGAGCCTGTCCCTCAAAGCCTAAGTAATAATGAAGAGACAAAATAAAGATCGCAGGGTTGAGTGACTATTATTAATTTCTCCCCATCTTATTTTTCTGTTTAATTTTTTTAACTTTCAAGTTCAAGTCTACTGGTCTCCTGGGGCTTAGGTATGAAAAGTTTTCCCTCTGTACTTGTGTCTCCAGAGCATTGGCTAGAGGTAGGCTTATGCTCAATTGAAATGAAGAATAGCTTTCAGCTGTCACTACTGACCCTGCTGGCTGACAGGGAATGAAACTCAAAGGCAATTCTGAAAAACAGCAAAACGGGGTGGAAATAGTCCTCAGAGGCAGCAGCCATTTTCTCAGGGAAATAGAAACCACTTTCTCAGCTGGATCTGCGAAGTCTATCCTAGGACCCATATTTTAACTCTTCTTGCTACTATTGCAGAAAAGTTTTGCATGGGAGCTTGTAGTGGGAGAGGGTGTAGCCAATTCTGCTAATGCTCTAGGTGGAATAACTGGAGACTCTCTTCAATTGTGAGCAGCCCTCAACTTACCCTTTTAGATTACTTAAATTGTGCCAAGTACCTGATCTATAACATAAGCCATCCCTGTTTAGAGCAAGAGAACAAGAGCTTATAGCGCAGAGTGAAGAATTTTGGTTACATGACAAATCTTTTCATGGTGAAAGCTGTTAAACCCTCCAGTAAATTAAACCATGTCTTGAGGAGTTTCCAGAAGGAGTCTTTACCCAAGGGTCTGAGAACAATGCGTAACCATCCTTGTGCTTATTTCCTACAACTTATGAAGACATACCAGGGTTGGAAAACTCAGGGCTTTGGCTGCCAGTGAACCTATGCTGGCACTTGAAAACAGAGAAAGCAGAAGGGGATGAGTTTCCATGAACTCCTTCAGGGACATGAGTCCAGTGTCCAGAGGACCTACTACTAGATCCTTTCTTTTAAAGTCTCCACCACCTCATCGCAATGCTATGCTGGGGACAATAGGAAATCCAAACTGTTACAAAAGCATAGCCAGCCACCATAGTTCTTCTCACGGTGCCCACAGTTGCTCTTGCACTACACCGGTAAAGTGGAGAAGCTGGAACAAAGAGATGCTGGATAGTTTTATACAAGCTAAAGTCATCTGACAGGATGGAACCTCCATTGAAAAAAAAAATGTCTCCATAAGGTGGGGCTGTAGGCAAGTCTGTAGGTCATTTTCTTAGTTGGTGATAGATGGAGGAGAGCCCAGCCTATTGGGGTTGGTGCTGTCCCTGGACTAGTGGTTTTGCACTCTAAAAGAAAGCAGGCTGAGTAAGCCAGAGGGAGCAAACCAATAAGCAACACCCCTTCATAGCCTCTGCGTCAGCTCCTGCTTTCAGGGATCCATCCTGTTTGGCTTCCTATCTGGACTTCTCTTGATGATGAGCAGTGATATAGAAGGGTAAACAAAATAAAATCCTTTCCTCCCCAGGTTGCTTTGGTCATGGTGTTTCATCGCAGTCACAGCAACTCTAACCGACAGACACAGAGCCCCCAAGCATAGCATATAGACTTCTGTCTGTATTTGTAGCAGCAATGTGGAATATATAATGATTCCCTTCCCCTTCTCCTCCCCCTGTTTACTTTGTTAGCACTCTATGAATAAGCTAAATTTCCATCTCGCCTAAAACTTCATAGCTTTCCAGGAACCTTTAATGCCTATTATTTCATTTGACCTTTATACCCACCCTGGATGATAGGTACAGAAAATATTCCTTTTTTAAATTCTAAATTTTATTAAAACTATAGATCTTCAGAATGGGATGCCCAATGAGCCCCATAAACACAGCAAAAAAAACCATATAAAACCAATCACTACATTGCTTAGTAATAGATTCATATGTGATAAAAGCAATAAATAGTGAGAGGAAAATTCACAAAAATCAGGAAACTGATTATGCCCAGGGAGGACAAAAAGTTTCACTGGCTATGAAATATATTTTTTTTTTTGGTTGTACTGAAGGACAAATGTTACTCTTAAAATCATGTATGTCCTTTTTGCATATGTGGTAGACATGACAATAAACAGAAAGTTAAACCTATTTTTCATTTATTAGCTATGGTAACCCAAGCCATTTCTTTATGACTTTACAAATCGTTTGGCTTCAATCTCTAAGATTACAGGCATAAGCCCGACACTCAGCTAATACAATCCGTTGCTGATAACAATCCTAACAGCACCCTTTGTCCTCCAGATTGTGAATCTGTAAAGTCGGGGTCATTTGGGGCCAATTGTCTACTCTGGTTTACTTCTTGGTAAGTGACAGGTCACCATTCAGAGCTCTCACCCTGCATTCCAGCAGCAATCTGGCCTGCAGGTTCTATCCATTCAGTCGTGTGAGACCAATGGGGCAGAAGATGGAGAACAGTCCTGGTCCATTTAACCCCAAAGGCTGCTCCATGGAAGGGAACGGATAGAAATGAAGGCAACTTCTAGCACTGTAGACTTAAGTCCTCAGAGCCAGTGATGAGTCACAAGGGAGCCTCTCATGTATTTTTTATAATGTTCAATCTGAAGTTTGGTCCAGTGCATGTAGATGCTCACCCCAGGTATTCTTGGGCTATGTAATGGCACAATCATGCAGCCATGAAAAATGGAGTCAAAGTAGGGATGTGGGCCTGGGGCCAGCTCAACGAGGTTCTTAGACTTCCTCTAGGTATTCAGAATAATTTGAGCCCATGGTGGTGGTGGGGGGGTTGGTCCTCTCTTTGGCAGCACTGGGCACATTCAGAACTTTCATACTTTATCTTTTGTTCCCTAACACAGGCAAGGTGTCTTCACATCCTTTTGTTGCCTTAGTATACAACACAGTGCATTATCATGGTAAACGTCAGGAGGTGGGAGGCATTGGTAACTCAAGAGTCTTCAGGTCTAACTCAGGTACCTCTTCTTTTCTGGAATACCCTGACACAGCCTCTGTGCCCCTCACCATGGTCCACACAACATTATGCTCTTTGCCATAAAATAATGCAGGTGGACCCTGGCCAATGTCCTCTCTTCTTGATATATCCACTTTCCTTCATTTATCTGCTCAGACCATTTCAATATTGGAATGATTACTAGATGCCATATTCTCATTGAAAGCCTCCAGGAAACCTTTTCTCTCCTTTGACTTCAGGACCACTAAACCTACGTGTCTGAGTCTTGTCTCAGTGTGGTCTCCTGAGTACAGGAGTCAAACCTGAGTTACTTCCCTGTGTCCATCACTTAGTATAAGACTGAGCCCAGCCTGGCATCTATGCATGACACCATCTTAGGGAAGAGACCCATCTCTATAACAGATTCTGGTTGAGATCCCAGCCTCTTGATGGCATTGCTGAGCTCTTCTGTTTTCCTTAGTTTGCTGATCAGAAAAATGGTCTTATGAGTCCAGAAAATGAGTTCTGAACTACAGAGTGAGTTGCCTAGACAGCCATTGTTTCCCATCACCATAGAGAGTAGAGTGAGACAGGCTCTAACTATCGGAGACTTGGACTTGCAGATACAGATACCTGGACTATGAGAACAATAAATTACAGTGTGGCTAGTCCTTCACGGCCCAAGTCTAATGCCTCTTCGGCTATTCCCTTGTCACCCAGAAAACAGAACCCAAATCAAGAACTAAATACTGATATTTTTGAGGGAGGAGACTTAAACCCCAACAGAGTATCAAAGTGCAAATGGGGGCCATGACAAACAGGACCCAATCTATGGCGATACATTTCCTTGCTCCCCAATGCCTGTTGACCAGAGTTGCATTGGCACAGCAGATGTGTCTCCTAGCTGCTTGGGAGGGCTGCTTACATATGCTCTTGGACAGAGATAACACTAAGCATGAATTCATTGAAAGGAGAGGAGGCAGAATTTTTCCATCCAGGGCTCTCTTATCCCCCATTTCCCAGTAGTGAAAATATTTATGCTTACTGGAAATCTAGATTGCTCATATGCACGGGATGTCCTGCAGCAGAACATTCCACTTGAGTTGGCTGGAAAGACATACTGTCTGTGATTCCACTTCAAGCATTCTGTCTGAGAGGAAAGTGTAAGTGGTTTGTTGAGTCCTGGTACTGAGAGTTGTGTACTCTGTTGCTCCCAGAAGGTAGACCATTTCTGAAACTGACTTCTGCTTATCCACAGTAATTAGCAAAGTCTGGCAGTCAGTAGGCTTTCCCACCCTTTCCAGCCCTGCTGTCTTCCTCTGAAAAGCTTCCAAGGACCCTTACCCTCCACTGTCCTGCACAGTATCTAACCCTGGATCTGATTTCTACTGTATGTGAAGAACCAAGCTTCAGAGAGATAAACACATCTGCAATGCTCTCCAGCCACTAGTTGGTGAAGAGTTAGTGATATAGTTAAGATATTTAGAGGTCTTAAAAACTGAAGAGATAATAGTCCATTAGAATTAGAGGAACGGATCTAACACCTTTCCCTTTATCTATACATTTACCAGGTAACTTTGTAACTTGTTTCTCAAGAGGTGAGTTAAAATTTTTTTGCTTCTTGAACTTTGTCTTGGCCCTTTGAGTTGACTTGCTCAACTGAACTATCTGTAGAGTACCAGAGACTTGAAACTTGTAGTTTAGGTCTAATGACTGGAGTAGAAAATAACCAGGATAGCCTCTCATGCCTGAGACAGGAGCAGAGCAGAGTCACCCGGCTCTCCCTCGGTCTTGCAGTGTGAAGCAGTGTAGCTGCAACTCAAAGTAGAGCCTCTTCATTGAGTCTACTCAGAAGAGATAGTGACCAACTGACCATGTGGCTTGTGGATACTGTGGGGAGTAAATGGAGTCCCATGTGAATATGTATTGGTGATGTGAACATGGGTATGTCAAGGACCCCAATGCCTCAGGCCCACAGGAGTGGCAAAGCCTTTTCACATCAGGCTCAGGGTAACAGAAAAGCCTTTCTCTGGCCCAAGCAGAGATAATGACAGTCAGTATACATAGAAAGTGTCTTTCACACCTTGCGCCTTCTACATAAGTCTAGCATGTATCCTATCAGCTCATGTACAGACAACCCCTACCATGATTAGCTAACCCAGCTCCTTATTCAGCTGTGTGTAATATAAGTTCTAAGTTATCTAGCTGCTCCCTCAAACATGGTAGGTGGGTCATCTAACATTGTTTCTCTGTCCGCTATCTTGTCTTGGATGTGAGGTTTATTAGCTCCAATTGTACATCCATAAGAACAGTTCCTACTGGACGCACACAACCTGAGACATCTATGCTAGCTGTCCACTTTTCAGTGACGTCTAGGACAAATTCACTCATTCGCAGTCTTACTGTGGAGTCAGGGAACCCTTCCTGCTCTTTTCCAGGCCAGAGACACGGTGAACGCTAGAACACTTGCCATTCTCAAGCAGATCTTTCTGATCTGGACATTTTAAACAAGTGCTGTGTCTTTTTATTTAAAAGTCAAGGTGAAGACTTGGATGCAGAGATGCCAAGATCCCTCAGCCTGTGAATGCGCTCTCTTCTAACGCTTTCTTACTCCCCTCCCTACCTTTGCTGTCTCTCTATTCCTGTTTACTTTTTAATCCCACATTTTAGAACTCTCCAAGACTTGAAGCAGGGGTTTTTCCAGCCTGGCGTGAACTCACATAGTAAGTTTGCCTTTTTAGAGAGTAGCATGAAGGACCAGGGAACCTCCATAGAAGGGAAGAGCAAATGCTAGTCACCCTTCTCCCAGAAACCCCTTGTTCCTCTCCTGGGATCCTCTGAGAGCTGGACTCATTCATCAACATTTTCTTCTCTTTAAAAACATAAATCAACAAAACAGGAGAGAACTCTAGAATGCCTTTGTAAATATGCCTTAAAGAAACAGTCTCGTTTTGTTCTAGTCATAAGCTCTCGAAACGAAACCAAACAAAAAATCTATTTATGCCTTTAATTTTAGGGTCAAAGCATATTTGGGTCTGGAGGTATCCAAGTATATTTTAGGTATTAATTATTTGGAAATGACTTAGATAATTCATATACTGTGTTTGGCATGCATGGCATTCCCTAGACTGATTGGAACCCAAGAAACCTTTTTAAAGCCCAGTCTCTCTGAGTAATAAAAGTAGATTTCGGGTAGTTTACAAGATGCTAACCGTGGAAACTGGCTAGGCTTTGGTTATCTCAGGGAAAGTAGAATGGTTAATGATAAAGCTCTCTCTGCAGTTCAGTCCTCGTAAGGCTTGGGCAATCCTTTCCCATCAGCCTATGCTCTGACTCATACAGTACTCGCTGTTACCATGTAACTACCTTAGGATTTAGAATAGCAGTGGTCCCTGGATGTACATGACGGCTCCCTCTGCCTCTAACCTTTGGGAATAATTCAAGCATTTTCAGCTATCTCCTCATTTATTCATGTTTTTTCCTCTTGAAGATTAACCTCTGAAGCTCCAGTCTTCTGGAAACAGCCATTTCCCTACTGCTGACAGCCTGTAGACAGCAGGTTGCTGTACCTGCTTCTTTTAAGACAGGCAACAAAAAGCCCTATTGGTCACCCTGGCACAGGCTCTGACATTGCAAACAGGTACTATGTATGACATAAAATCCTTAACGCGTTAGACCTAGCTCACTAATACTGTGGTTGGAGGTAATTTCCCCGTAGCTGTACCCGACACGGATTTAAACAAGAGTCTGAAGACAGAGGGGATGTTGAGAACAGTTACTGCGATTTAGGCCAATGTTTCCCAAGGTGAATTTAGATAATGCTACAACCTCAGGAGCTTCATGATCAATTTTTTTTTTTATCTCACCCTAGGAGATTCTCAGTGCATGGGAACACATTATACTCTGAGAGGCTTTGCAGCAGTCATTTGTAAAGGTTTAACACAATGTTTCCCAAATACATTTGACTTTAGAACTGTCTTCATGAAGAGTACCGTTAACAATGTGTGATTAGAGGCACAGGAGAGAAGGACAGACATGCACAGGTGAAGGGGGGCCACTATCCGAAGCCATAGTGCTTCCATGGGAAAGAAAGGAATGGACACATATTGGCAGGGAGAGGGGAAGTCGAGATCACGAAAGTGATGCCAAGTTTTGACACATTAGAGTTTTGATCAGCATGTGAGTGACTGAATATGCTCCAAATTTCAGCCTTTTTAATATCTACTCTACTAGTCCAAATTAAAAATAACAAACCAGGGCCCAGACCCAATTTATTCAGAGGTTCATAATGTTGCTTGGACAGGAAAAGACTCTCTGTGGAATATTTTAATTGGCTCAGCCAAATTTTCTATCTACTATATTTTATTCCATTTCCAATTTAGTAGTCTGACAGAACCATAGTAAGTCAAATATTATAATTAAAAAAGGAAGAGAATTGCCAGTTTCCCCTCAGCTGGGACAGATATTAGATATTTTTTATACTTCAACTAAGATAGCTTTTATCAGCCACTCCCGGAGGCCTCTGGGTCATCCCTGCCTGGGGCAGATTTATAGACTCAAACCTTGACTTTGTCTCTGTCTCTGCCATCCCTTATCTTAGTTTTCACAGGATGACTGAGAAGGTGCCAGAGTCCAGCACGCTCTGCCCTGTGCACCCCAGTCCTTTCTCTGCCTTGCAGAAGGTTGTCTTCTCTTCCTTCTATTGGCATCATTCCAGATTTCTACAGTGGCTGCAGATCTACCCATGTAGGAGGTCCTACCTTATGCTCCATTGAAAAGTCACTCAGCTAAAACCCCCATGTTGATCCAGTCTCTGTCTTCAAACACACTAGCTTCATTTCCTCACGTAGTAACCTCTGGTGTTGGGTGTTGGCTGGCTGTGGATCCTTTCCCTGTGCTGCACTGAGTGTCGCCTGAGCAGATTATTGTATGTCCAATGTGTATTTTAATCCCAACTCATACTTGAACTTTATTGCTGGGATGGTAAGGCCTATCAACAACGCACAGCAACATTAATGTGGAAAAGACACTCGACAAAAAGGTGGCTATTCTTGCATCCACTACTTTGTAATTAAAATAATAAAAATAGTAACTTAACAACAAAATGGATTTTGTTGGGCCATCATTAACAGATAACAAAAGTATAGATTTTAACTATAAGCTTTGAGGAGATTTAATAAGTTCTGTGCCTTGTTTAAACAATACCTCAGCTGCAACATAAACTTTTATCCCTCCAGACGGTTCTTCCATGCCTGTTTACGATCTCTCCTCTCTATTCACTGCTCTCCAGAAGTGCAGATCTACTGTCTACCAAGTGTGAATTGTTGTACTTTCTCTTGCATTTCATAGAACTGTAGTGATTCACTCTGCACTTTCTGTATAACTTCTTTTGCTTAAAAACCTCACAAATGTGTTTCGAAGCCTAGCTTGAGAGTATAGGCCTCACTGTTTGGGAGGTTGAAGCAAGAGACCACAAATTTAAAACCTATGTAGGCTATAGAGTGACTTCAAAACTAGGCTGTGAGACTTAGTGAGACTCTGTTTTAAAACAAAACAAAACAAAACAGAACAAGAAAACAAAAATGAAATAGAGTACTGTGGGTATGTATGGTTCAGTGGTGGACAGCATGAATACCATACATGAAACCCTAGGTTCAATCCTCAGTGCCAAAAGAGGGAAAAGTAAAATGTCTGTGTTTCTGGTATATCTATCTGTCTGTCTATCTATCCACCTATCCACCTATCCATCCATCAATCCATCTATCTATCTATCTATCTATCTATCTATCTATCTATCTATCTATCTATCTATCTATCTATCTATCTATCTATCTATCTATCTATTCATCCATCCATCACCCACCCACCCGTCTGTCCTCTGTCTGTCCATCCATCCCTCCATCATCCAAACATCCATCCACCCATATGTCCATCCATCCATCCATCCATCCATCCATCCATCCATCCATCCATCCCTCCTCCACCCATCCATTTCAGTCTCTATTGTTGAGTAATTCCCCATTGCATCATTATTCACAACTTCCCCTTTTATCCTTGATAGACATTTAGGATTCTTTGTTTTTGTTTTTGGCAGTTGACACGGAGTCTGTTATCTCTACTCATCTACATGAATTTCAAGGGCATATATATATTATGTATTAATTCTTTTGGAGAAAACTTAACAAGAACTTTTTTTAATCATTTGGCCAATATATGCCTAATTTTTAAAGAAGCTGCCAAAGTGACTTGTAAAGTGGCGGTTCATTGTATATCCCCAGTGACACACACGGCAGCTCTGCTTGTTCTTCAGGTGTACTAACTACCGAATTTTCAGCTGTGGATGTTTGCATGACATCCCCGGGTTGCTGACCTGCGTTTCTGTGAACAATGCTTGACAAGTTCCCTCTGTTTTTATAGCTTGCCTGGCTTTACTCTTTATTTATAATTCTTCACACAATATTTTGTTAGAGACACATTTACATTCATTACAAATATTTTCTTCCAGTCTGTGTCTCATGTTTTCTTTTTTTATTCTTCCAGCTTTACCAAGACATAATTGAAAAACAAAAACTGTATATATTTAGAAGTATCACTTAGTTTTTTTTTTTGAAAAAGCACGAGGCTAACTTTCTACACTACTTAAAAATCCGTTACCTCATATAGTTTTACTTTTTATTTGTGTGTGTGTTTATGCTTATGAAGTTATACACAGACATACATACATGTGTGTGCATGCATACACATGCAATGCACGATGTGTTCTGGTGTGTGAGGAGGGCAGAGATCCACTTCAAGTGTCATTTTTGGCATCTGTCCATCTTCTTTTGTTGAGACGGGATCTCTCAGTGGAGCTGGAACTTGCTCAGTAGGTAAGGCTGGGTGGCCAGTGAGCCCTAGGCATCAACAGGTCTCTGTCTGATGAGTGCCAGGATTACCCATGCATCCACCATATTCAGCTTTTGACATGAGTGCTGGGAGAGAATCTTGGGTCATCATGTTTGCACGAAAAGCTTTTTACTGAGTCATCTCAGTATTTCCTCTCTTCTTTCTGTGGTGACGGTACTCAGATGTGACCCTCCTAGCATGTTTCAGGTATAGTAGTGGCCTCCTTGCCTATGGGTCATTTCCCATGGTTTCAACAATGCACATTCAGAGTAATCTAGAAACACCGGATAATTGCAGAAAAGATTGCTTTTAAGTGACTTATCCAGCTGAGTAATGGACTGGAATGTTGACTACCCTGCCCCAGCCTGTCTGAGCTATAAATTGTCTTTCTGTCCAGTGTTTTATTCTGCACATACTTTCCAGCCCTTATTTCCTTAGTAGCCTTTGGAATTTTCAGCCTGGCCCTTGCAATGCTGCAATTTCCCAAGGAGCATGGCGTTAGTAATATTCTCCAAGACGCATCCAATTGTGCTCTGTACTTAAGGTTTGATAGGATCCATGGTTGTAGATACTCAGTGGCTCCTTGAATGCTTCCCTCGGAGATAAGGGGAGATGGCTGTCCACCATCCGCACTGTGGGGTTGTTAATCACAGCCACTGCTCTGAGCATTGCCTCTTCATTTCCTGGCAGTGTCTGCCAAAACAGAGGCTTTAAGTTTTGATGCAGCTCAAGCTAACTTTTAAAAAAAAGCTTTAAGATCGTTTAAAAATTACATTTCTTTGTGTATGTGCTTCTCTGTGTCTGTCTGACTCTGTCTCTCTGTGTCTGTCTGTCTCTGTCTCTATCTCTCTCTGTGTATATTTTGGTGTGTTGTGCATAAGCTATAATCTGTTTGAAGGTCAGAGAACAATATGGGTGTCAGTTCTTTCCTTCCACCATGCAGATCCTGGGCATTAAACTAGAGTTGTCAGGCTTACCCATAAACACCTTCACCTGCTGAGCTAGCTCACTGGGCCCATATTGTCTTTTTCCCATTATCTTTTTAAAAAGTATTTTTTGGCTAGCTTTCAGTTTTTATATTCTACATAAGAATTTATTGCTTTAAATCCTACATTGTAATGACTTGCTGTGTGTGTGTGTGTGTGTGTGTGTGTGTGTGTGTGCTCCTGTGCATGTGCGTGCCCGAGTGTGTATAGAGGAACTTTATGCACATTTTTATTTTTCCTCAGTTCTTTATTTTATGTTAATGTATATAATCTGTTTCAAATTGATTTTATTAAACATTAAAAATCCCTCACAGATAGGGATTGAACTGAGATTTTTTTCTATTCATTTCTATTTATATTAACATAATTTGATGAAAAATATGGTTTTCTTTTGTAACCTTGGTTGAAATCATTTGAAGATGTAGATGTGAACATGTGTGATGTTATTGTTGATTATATTCTCTTCCCCTCTGTACTGGTAAGTGTTACTGCGGTTACTACTATATGGTGTTTACAGTAATGCTATAGTAAGGGTAAGTTGCATGGCATATCACCTGCACTTCTATTCTTGTACAATATTGTTTTGTCTATTCTATATATTTATATTTCCATATATAATAAAATTTCTAATCAGGTCGCTTATTGTATCAAAATACAGAGTGGGAAGTTGATTGGAATTGAATTTAAATGTATACATCAAATAGAACAGAGCAGATGACTCAAGTTCTGTAGTTTATGAGTGTGATGCCATTTTACATCCATTTAAGTTTTATATTTTTCTTTTTTTTTTTAGTACAGATACATTTATTTATTTATTTTTTTTTTTTTTTTTTTATTATTAACTTGAGTATTTCTTATATACATTTCGAGTGTTATTCCTTTCCCGGTTTCCGGCAAACATCCCCTCCCCCTCCCCTTCCTTGGGTGTTCCCCTCCCAACCCTCCCCCTTGCTTCCCTCTCCCCCTAACAGTCTAGTTCACTGGGGGTTCAGTCTTAGCAGGACCCAGGGCTTCCCCTTCCACTGGTGCTCTTACTAGGATATTCATTGCTACCTATGAGGTCAGAGTCCAGGGTCAGTCCATGTATAGTCTTTGGGTAGTGGCTTAGTCCCTGGAAGCTCTGTTTGGTTGGCATTGCTGTACATATGGGGTCTCGAGCTCCTTCAAGCTCTTCCAGGTCTTTCTCTGATTCCTTCAACGGGGGTCCTGTTCTCAGTTCAGTGGTTTCCTGCTGGCATACGCCTCTGTATTTGCTGTATTCTGGCTGTGTCTCTCAGGAGCAATATGCATTCACATTTTGATCATCCGTCTTGAGTTTCATTTGTTCTAGGCATCTAGGGTAATTCGAGCATTTGGGCTAATAGCCACTTATCAATGAGTACATACCATGTATGTCTTTCTGTGATTGGGTTAGCTCACTCAGGATGATATTTTCCAGTTCCAACCATTTGCCTACGAATTTCATAAAGTCATTGTTTTTGATAGCTGAGTAATATTCCATTGTGTAGATGTACCACATTTTCTGTATCCATTCCTCTATTGAAGGGCATCTGGGTTCTTTCCAGCTTCTGGCTATTATAAATAAGGCTGCGATGAACATAGTGGAGCACGTGTCTTTTTTATATGTTGGGGCATCTTTTGGGTATATGCCCAGGAGAGGTATAGCTGGATCCTCAGGCAGTTCACTGTCCAATTTTCTGAGGAACCTCCAGACTGATTTCCAAAATGGTTGTAGCAGTCTGCAACCCCACCAACAATGGAGGAGTGTTCCCCTTTCTCCACATCCTCGCCAGCATTTGCTGTCACCTGAGTTTTTGATCTTAGCCATTCTCACTGGTGTGAGGTGAAATCTCAGGGTTGTTTTGATTTGCATTTCCCTTATGACTAACGATGTTGAACATTTCTTTAGGTGTTTCTCGGCCATTCGGTATTCCTCAGCTGTGAATTCTTTGTTTAGCTCTGAACCCCATTTTTTAATAGGGTTATTTGTCTCCATGCGGTCTAACTTCTTGAGTTCTTTGTATATTTTGGATATAAGCCCTCTATCTGTTGTAGGATTGGTAAAGATCTTTTCCCAATCTGTTGGTTGTCGTTTTGTCCTAACCACAGTGTCCTTTGCCTTACAGAAGCTTTGCAGTTTTATGAGATCCCATTTGTCGATTCTTGATCGTGAGAGCATAAGCCATTGGTGTTTTGTTCAGGAAATTTTTTCCAGTGCCCATGTGTTCCAAATGCTTCCTAGTTTTTCTTCTATTAGTTTGAGTGTGTCTGGTTTGATGTGGAGGTCCTTGATCCACTTGGACTTAAGCTTTGTACAGGGTGATAAGCATGGATCGATCTGCATTCTTCTACATGTTGACCTCCAGTTGAACCAGCACCATTTGCTGAAAATGCTATCTTTTTTCCATTGGATGGTTTTGGCTCCTTTGTCAAAAATCAAGTGCCCATAGGTGTGTGGGTTCATTTCTGGGTCTTCAATTCTGTTCCATTGGTCTATCTGTCTGTCTCTGTACCAATACCATGCAGTTTTTATCACTATTGCTCTGTAAAACTGCTTGAGTTCTGGGATAGTGATTCCCCCTGAAGTCCTTTTATTGTTGAGGATAGTTTTAGCTATCCTGGGTTTCTTGTTATTCCAGATGAATTTGCAAATTGTTCTGTCTAACTCTTTGAAGAATTGGATTGGTATTTTGATGGGGATTGCATTGAATCTGTAGATCGCTTTTGGTAGAATGGCCATTTTTACTATATTAATCCTGCCAATCCATGAGCATGGGAGATCTTTCCATCTTCTGAGATCTTCTTCAATTTCTTTCTTCAGAGTCTTGAAGTTCTTATTGTACAGATCTTTCCTTGCTTGGTTAAAGTCACACCGAAGTACTTTATATTATTTGGATCTATTATGAAGGGTGTCATTTCCCTAATTTCTTTCTCGGCTTGTTTCTCTTTTGTGTAGAGGAAGGCTACTGATTTTTATTTGAATTAATTTTATACCCAGCCACTTTGCTGAAGTTGTTTATCAGCTTTAGTAGTTCTCTGGTGGAACTTTTGGGATCACTTAAATATACTATCATATCATCTGCAAATAGTGATATTTTGACTTCTTCTTTTCCGATCTGTATCCCCTTGACCTCTTTTTGTTGTCTGATTGCTCTGGCTAGAATTTCAAGAACTATATTGAATAAGTAGGGAGAGAGTGGGCAGCCTTGTCTAGTCCCTGATTTTAGTGGGATTGCTTCAAGTTTCTCTCCATTTAGTTTAATGTTAGCAACTGGTTTGCTGTATATGGCTTTTACTATGTTTAGGTATGGGCCTTGAATTCCTATTCTTTCCAGGACTTTTATCATGAAGGGTGTTGAATTTTGTCAAATGCTTTCTCAGCATCTAATGAAATGATCATGTGGTTTTGTTCTTTCAGTTTGTTTATATAATGGATCACGTTGATGGTTTTCCAGATATTAAACCATCCCTGCATGCCTGGGATGAAGCCTACTTGATCATGGTGGATGATTGTTTTGATGTGCTCTTGGATTCGGTTTGCCAGAATTTTATTGAGTATTTTTGCATCGATATTCATAAGGGAAATTGGTCTGAAGTTCTCTTTCTTTGTTGGGTCTTTGTGTGGTTTAGGTATAAGAGTAATTGTGGCTTCATAGAAGGAATTCGGTAGTGCTCCATCTGTTTCAATTTTTGGGAATAGTTTGGATAATATTGGTATGAGGTCTTCTATTAAGGTCTGATAGAATTCTGCACTAAACCCGTCTGGACCTGGGCTCTTTTTTGTTGGGAGACCTTTAATGACTTCTTCTATTTCCTTAGGAGTTATGGGGTTGTTTAACTGGTTTATCTGTTCCTGATTTAACTTCGGTACCTGGTATCTGTCTAGGAAATTATCCATTTCCTGCAGATTTTCAAGTTTTGTTGAATATAGGCTTTTATAGTAAGATCTTATGATTTTTTGAATTTCCTCTGAATCTGTAGTTATGTCTCCCTTTTCATTTCTGATTTTGTTAATTTGGACACACTCTCTGTGTCCTCTCGTTAGTCTGGCTAAGGGTTTATCTATCTTGTTGATTTTCTCAAAGAACCAACTTTTGGTTCTGTTGATTCTTTCTATGGTCCTTTTTGTTTCTACTTGGTTGATTTCGGCTCTGAGTTTGATTATTTCCTGCCTTCTACTCCTCCTGGGTGTATTTGCTTCTTTTTGTTCTAGAGCTTTTAGGTGTGCTGTCAAGCTGCTGACATATGCTCTTTCCTGTTTCTTTCTACAGGCACTCAGCGCTATGAGTTTTCCTCTTAGCACAGCTTTCATTGTGTCCCATAAGTTTGGGTATGTTGTACCTTCATTTTCATTAAATTCTAAAAAGTTTTTAATTTCTTTCTTTATTTCTTCCTTGACCAGGTTATCATTGAGTAGAGCATTGTTCAATTTCCACGTATATGTGGGCATTCTTCCCTTATTGTTATTGAAGACCAGTTTTAGGCCGTGGTGGTCTGATAGCACGCATGGGATTATTTCTATCTTTCTGTACCTGTTGAGGCCCGTTTTTTGACCAATTATATGGTCAATTTTGGAGAAAGTGCCATGAGGAGCTGAGAAGAAGGTATATCCTTTTGCTTTAGGATAGAATGTTCTATAAATATCCGTTAAGTCCATTTGGCTCATGACTTCTCTTAGTCTGTCTACATCTCTGTTTAATTTCTGTTTCCATGATCTGTCCATTGATGAGAGTGGGGTGTTGAAATCTCCCACTATTATTGTGTGAGGTGCAATGTGTGTTTTGAGCTTTAGTAAGGTTTCTTTTACGTATGTAGGTGCCCTTGTATTTGGGGCATAGATATTTAGGATTGAGAGTTCATCTTGGTGGATTTTTCCTTTGATGAATATGAAGTGTCCTTCCTTATCTTTTTTGATGACTTTTAGTTGAAAATTGATTTTATCTGATATTAGAATGGCTACTCCAGCTTGCTTCTTCTGACCATTTGCTTGGAAAGTTGTTTTCCAGCCTTTCACTCTGAGGTAGTGTCTGTCTTTGTCTCTGAGGTGTGTTTCCTGTAGGCAGCAGAATGCAGGGTCCTCGTTGCGTATCCAGTTTGTTAATCTATGTCTTTTTATTGGAGAGTTGAGGCCATTGATGTTGAGAGATATTAAGGAATAGTGATTATTGCTTCCGGTTGTATTCATATTTGGATGTGAGGTTATGTTTGTGTGCTTTTCTTCTCTTTGTTTTGTTGCCAAGACGATTAGTTTCTTGCTTCTTCTAGGGTATAGCTTGCCTCCTTATGTTGGGCTTTACCATTTATTATCCTTTGTAGTGCTGGATTTGTAGAAAGATATTGTGTAAATTTGGTTTTGTCATGGAATATCTTGGTTTCTCCATCTATGTTGATTGAGAGTTTTGCAGGATACAGTAACCTGGGCTGGCATTTGTGTTCTCTTAGGGTCTGTATGACATCAGTCCAGGATCTTCTGGCCTTCATAGTTTCTGGCGAAAAGTCTGGTGTGATTCTGATAGGTCTGCCTTTATATGTTACTTGGCCTTTTTCCCTTACTGCTTTTAATATTCTTTCTTTATTTTGTGCGTTTGGTGTTTTGACTATTATGTGATGGGAGGTGTTTCTTTTCTGGTCCAATCTATTTGGAGTTCTGTAGGCTTCTTGTATGCCTATGGGTATCTCTTTTTTTAGGTTAGGGAAGTTTTCTTCTATGATTTTGTTGAAGATATTTACTGGTCCTTTGAGCTGGGAGTCTTCACTCTCTTCTATACCTATTATCCTTAGGTTTGATCTTCTCATTGAGTCCTGGATTTCCTGTATGTTTTGGACCAGTAGCTTTTTCTGCTTTACATTATCTTTGACAGTTGAGTCAATGATTTCTATGGAATCTTCTGCTCCTGAGATTCTCTCTTCCATCTCTTGTATTCTGTTGGTGAAGCTTGTATCTACAGCTCCTTGTCTCTTCTTTTGGTTTTCTATATCCAGGGTTGTTTCCATGTGTTCTTTCTTGATTGCTTCTATTTCCATTTTTAATTCCTTCAACTGTTTGATTGTGTTTTCCTGGAATTCTTTCAGGGATTTTGTGTTTCCTCTCTATGGGCTTCTACTTGTTTATTTATGTTTTCCTGGAATTCTTTCAGGCATTTTTGCGATTCCTCTCTGTAGGCTTCTACTTGTTCTCTAAGGGAGTTCTTCACGTCTTTCTTGAAGTCCTCCAGCATCATGGTCAAATATGATTTTGAATCTAGATCTTGCTTTTCTGGTGTGTTTGGATATTCCATGTTTGTTTTGATGGGAGAATTGGGCTCCGATGGTGCCAGGTAGTCTTGGTTTCTGTTGCTTGGGTTCCTGCGCTTGCCTCTCGCCATCAGATTATCTCTAGTGTTACTTTGTTCTGCTATTTCTGACAGTGGCTAAACTGTCCTATAAGCCTGTGTGTCAGGAGTGCTGTAGACCTGTTTTCCTGTTTTCTTTCTGCCAGTTATGGGGACAGAGTGTTCTGCTTTCGGGCGTGTAGTTTTTCCTCTCTACAGGTCTTCAGCTGTTCCTGTGGACCTGTGTCTTGAGTTCACCAGGCAAGTCGTTTACAGCAGAAAAGTTGGTCTTACCTGTGGACCCGAGGCTCAAGTTCGCTCTCGGGGTGCTGCCCATGGGCTCTCCGCGGCGGCAGCAACCAGGAAGATCTGCGCCGCCCCTTCCGGGAGGTTCCGTGCACCAGGGTTCCAGATAGCTTTTGGTGTTTTCCTCTGGGATCAGTACTGTGTGCAGCGTGCAGTCTCTTCTGGTTTCCCAGGCGTGTCCGCCTCTCTGAAGGTTCAGCTCTCCCTCCCACGGGATTTGGGTGCAGAGAACTGTTTATCCGGTCGGTCCCTTCAGGTGCGGTGTCTCAGACGCGGTGGACCTGCTGCTCCTGGGCCCTCCTCTACGGGTACCCAGAGGCCGTCAAAAGTTTCCTCCTGGGCCAGGGATGTGGGCAGGGGTGGGCAGCGTTGGTGGTCTCCTCCGCTCTGCTGCCTCAGGAGTGCCCGCCCGACCAGGTGGCGAGAACTCCCCTCCAGGGGGCCTGGGAGCAGAGAGCTGCTTAGGGCAGGGATCCGCCGGCCCCGTAGTCTGGCCAAACTCCGGACGTTTCCGGTCCCAGAGGAACTCCGCCTCTGTGAGACCTGAGTTCACCAGGCAAGTCATTTGTAGCAGAAAAGTTGGTCTTACCTGTGGACCTGAGGCTCAAGTTCGCTCTCGGGGTGCTGCCCATGGGCTCTCCGCGGCGGCAGCAACCAGGAAGATCTGCGCCGCCCCTTCCGGGAGGTTCTGTGCACCAGGGTTCCAGATAGCTTTTGGTGTTTTCCTCTGGGATCAGTACTGTGTGCAGCGTGCAGTCTCTTCTGGTTTCCCAGGCGTGTCCGCCTCTCTAAAGGTTTAGCTCTCCCTCCCACGGGATTTGGGTGCAGAGAACTGTTTATCCGGTCGGTCCCTTCAGGTGCGGTGTCTCAGACGCGGTGGACCTGCTGCTCCTGGGCCCTCCTCTACGGGTACCCAGAGGCCGTTAACAGTTTCCTCCTGGGCCAGGGATGTGGGCAGGGGTGGGCAGCGTTGGTGGTCTCCTCCGCTCTGCTGCCTCAGGAGTGCCTGCCCGACCAGGTGGCGAGAACTCCCCTCCAGGGGGCCTGGGAGCAGAGAGCTGCTGAGGGCAGGGATCCGCAGGCCCCGGAGTCTGGCCAAACACCGGAAGTGTTGTTTTATATTTTTCTAAAAATATTTTGTTATTTCAGAATCAGTGTCTTGTATCTTTTACTAAATTTTGTTTTACCTGACTTCATACTTTAGGCTGCTGTTACAGTTTTTAAATGTTTCAATTTACAACTGCTTCTCCTAGATCATAACATGTGATTAATTTTTGGATATTGGACTTTTGTCAAGTGACTAGTTAAATTTTATTAGGTATAGGTAATTCTATATTCTACTCTTCTTCATGTATAAAATTATGCTGCCTGAAATAAAAACAGGTGAACTTCTCATTTTGAGTCATTTATGTCTTTATTTCTTTCAATTGGATTTTGTTGGTTCAGACTCTAGATGTTAGATGAAAACAGTTAGGCACCCACCTTTTACCCTATGTTTCATATATATACATATATACATATATATATGTATGTATATATATACATATATATATATGGGCTAGAAATAGATCTTTTTGGTTCATTCAATAAACAGTCTTCAAAAATATTGGAACACATCACTCACAATAATATTCCTGTTTCATTATTTCCCGTATTTGGTATCACTTCCCTTCAATCTGAAGATGGTTCCTTAGCACTTGTAAAGTAATGATAAGAAAAAAAAAAGAACTTTCGCTTTACCTTCATTCTTAGAAGAAATGTGTATGGACACAAGTGCAAGTTTGTTAGTGAGCAGGTATACATGCATGTGGACATATGTAACCATGAAAACCAGAGGATAGCACCAGCTGATGCTGCTTTGAACATTCTGGCCATTTTGTGTATAGAAACAGTGTCTCTCTTTAGCTTGGAACATATTAAATAAGCTAGTCTATCTGGCCAGTGAGCCCAGGAGCCCACGTTCCTCTGCCTGCCCATTACTGAGACTCAAGCATGTGTCACTGGGTCTTTATTTTGATTCTGGGGATAAAGTTCAGGTCTTAATGATTACACGTTACTCTGGGTAACTATGAGCTGTCTCTCACACTCATTTCTTCTTTCTCATATAAGGAAACACTTGATGGCTGGGAATAGAATTCTGGACCCTCCCCTTTCTTGTAGTGTTTTAAGAACATCATGGTTCAATGTACAGGGCTAGAGAAGTCTCAACTGGTAGTTGAGTGATCTGCACAGAAGCATGTTAAGGAGGCTACTGCTTCCAGGTGACCCCTCAGACAAGGACTCTCTTGCCTATCTGGAATACTCAGTGTCACTTCTGTTTACCACAGCAATCCCCAAATTCCAGACCCTTCTGTACCTGGAATTTCATGTATGGTTCTTCAACCTAGACTGCTATATTTTGTTTGGGTTATTGTGTCCGCAGGTATAAGCAGGTGAGAAGGAAGATGGTACCCATGGTGTTAAACTTAGAAATAATTTTTAGTATTTTCTTTTATAATTTCCATGGTTCTGTAGCAGTGTTCTGTTATCTAGAGCTATCTAGCACAGCTTACTGGAAATGCTGTATGTTTCTGTAGACAACTTTAAAGATGGTATTCTAGATCACAGTCCACAAGAGCCCCATTTTTAATTTCTAAAAAATAATTCTAGAATGAGGAAAGTTCTTCAGTAGGGAGAAAGCTCCCTTGTTGGCAGTGACTTGGTTAGTCAATGTTCTATACTCAAGGATGTGGTGTCTTCAGCATTTGAGTGTTACCTGCAAATTTTGGAGAGAAACTAACCAAGAGCAATGACTACAGCTTGTAATATTTGTGGGAGACTTTTGGACCCTATTGACCAAGTCCAAAAGAGAAAACCCATTCTTCACATTGGTCTTTTGACTTGTTAGCCCATGATGCTTACCATCCTCTGTGACAGGACCACTCCTCTCTGTCTCTCTGTCTCTGTCTCTCTGTCTCTCTGTCTCTCTGTCTCTCTCTTTCTCTCTCTCTCTCTCTCTTTCTCTCTTCCACCCTCCATCCCTCCTTCCCTCCTTTCCCAAGACTTTCTGCATTTTGTGAAGCTTCTATAGTGATATATTTTTATATGGCATTTCAGAGACTTTCAGTGTTTAGTATCCTTTCCTGAACATTCTCCTCTACCCTGATCTGTCATCCCAGAGCCCAGTTAGTCTTTGTTTCTTTAGTCTTCTTTCCTACTTTATTCCACTTGTGTTCTATCTCTGCTTTCTTGAGAGCTACCCATGCAACATGGCCTCTTGTTATTTTCCTGACCTCTATGGGTATTCCAGCTTTTAGTTATGTATTTAAAATTTAAAATTTAGCATACACGTATGATAGAAAACATGGGATATTTATCTTGTGGGTCTGGGTGGCAGCATTCAGAATTATCATTTCTAGCTCCATCCATTTATCTACAAATTTCATTTTGTCTTAACTGAATAACATTTCATTGTACAAATGAACCACATTTTTATTATCTGTACATTAGTTTGGCAGACATGTAAGCTATTCTCCATTTCTGGCTATTGTGAATATTGAAGAAATGAATGTGGATAATCAATTATCTTTGTAGTAGGATACAGAATGATTTGAGTATATGCCAGTAGTAGTATAGCCGGAACATGTTGGTTCTATTTCTAGCTTTTTAAGAAACAAACATACTAATTTCCATAATGGCTTCACCAATCTGCATTTCCACCAACAGTGAATAAGTCTTTGTTTTCCCCATACATCTTCACCAGCATCTTTGCATGCTACTGGAATAGAAAATAAATCAGTTTTCCTAGCTTCGAACACTGCGAGTCACAATAACAACTGGTCTGGAAAGATATGCCCACCAATCAATAACAGCATAAATACCATGGAATAATTAACTGCTTTCTGATTGGATCTAAGTCTCACTGCACAAGACAGAATCTTTGCCTGGCACCATTAGTGGGGATAAGTACCCACGTCTAGAAAGCTCCTATGCCTTAAAGTAGAACCTATTACTATTAATTCTGTTTCAGCCGACTCTCAAAGACTACTTGCTATATCTATTGGAGCATCTCTCAGCCCTCATCAGAGAATGTTCTTTGGGTAATAGGTGGTGATTAACACAGAGAAAGACCCACAACTTGTTAAGGGGCAGAGAATGAGAGACTTAAGAATTCTCAGTCCTAAATGGAACATTTTTATCACCTCCCAAAGCTCCGATATAATCGAAGGAAAGATTGTGAGAGCTTGCGGTACTGGGGTGACTACAAGGAGACAGTGTTTTAGAGACACACCATGGCAGTGCACAGACATTGTTAGGGTATCATACACAGATTCGGGCACAAACTCAGGATATATAAAGTTAGATCATGGAAAAGGGAAGTATGCATGAAGTCCCAGCCCTAGAGGAGGAGCCGTTGGCTGTTGTTACTACTGTGAGAGGAAGTTAGTGTTCTTTAAGTGTATGCTCCCCCAGGGTAGGCAGGTCAGACTGGATGGACTTACAAAAGAGAAAACAAAATATATGGGGGAATTGAAAAGTGGCATAAGATCTGGAAGGAGATGGAAGGAGGAGGAAGGGTGATTATGATCAAAATACATTGCATGAACTTCTCAAGAAATAATCATATTATTATATGTAAAGTCAGACAGGTACTAAACTGTTGGTTTCTTGAAATCTGCCAAGTTGACAGGTGAGTGGTTTTAGGGGGAGTATAGAGGGCACATATACTATGAAACCACACAAATTCTATAAATCAGTGATCTTTTTCTTCTGTATTATAGATCTGATGACTAAACATTCTCTAGCACACCACTGGTTAATAGTGGTAGTCCAAGTCAGGTATTAATTGCTCCATCATAGCTGGAAGATGAAATTTCATTTTTTTCTTAATTCACTTATTTCTTAATCCCTTTCCAATTTGACTTTAATTGCCTCCAATCTACTTTAAAAAAAAACCTATTTCATTCCTGAACTTTTCTGTATTATTTTCCATTTCGATGCATCTGATAACTTGATTCATATTTGCTGATCTTCCTGCTGACCTTGGCTACTGTAAGCATATATTAAAGTTGCTATTTTCCTATCTTCCTCATTGCTTCTTCTCTGCTATATTCAGTGACTTCCTTCTAATGCTAAATAACTGCAGACTCTTCCTGTCACTTCTAGCTACTACCATTACATGGTAGGAGAAGGGGTTCTTTCATGGAATGAAATTTGAAATACACAGAAAAATTGTCCTTTTCTACCTGCCTACACACACACACACACACACACACACACACACACACACACGTTGTGATACCCCTTTGTGATAATTCTATTAACATCACACCAATTTGCCTTTGTCGCATTGTGCTTCCGTCCCCTGCAAACAATTGTCTCAATATTTTCCTCTTTGACCATCCATTGGATGTACATCAAAATAACTGATTTAGAGAAATCAGTAAGTAATAAAGGGCAATAGGAATAAAAATCTGGTTAAACTCACCCATTTGATTATCGCTCCTGCTCTGACAGTTTGTATCTCATACAAATTCCAATGTACGCTCTACATGGTACACAACAGACTTTATCATGTGTAACTGAGTTCTGCTTCTCTATTCTTCTAATGTGTTAAAATTCACATTTTGTCTGAGCTATCTCTGATTACCTTCACTCCATAAAGCCACATTGCTTCTGAGTCACTAAAAACTTTCCAATCACTCCCAAAATAAAGCTTAGAGTTCTGGTATGCAGTGTTCTCCCTGATGTGTTCTGTGTCTTCAGTTGAATCAAAAGCTAGAGAGAACAGCCTTAATTTCTCTACATTTCTTTGTTTGCTGCCCAGTGACTAGGGAATCTTAGGAATTAAACAAGCCATAGTGATGACTTGAATTATAAATAGATTTAAATATACGTATTCTTTGCTGAAAACTCTATTTAATTTCTGTTCCTCTTCAAATCAACTCATCCTGTTTACTTGACACTGCAACTTCAAAAGGATTAATCACTTCTTATGGAAGAAATGAGTTTAATTAGTTAAATATCAATCCATGGATTTAGGAAAATGACTAATCCAATACATTTATCTTAACAAACAAGATAATTTGATGTGGTCTGGTTATTTTAGTGACTAGTTATTATAGTTGATCAAATGTTCTTCATCTTCTGTGATATGATTGGATGGTTGTCATTAACCTTCAAGTGCCCTTAGCAGACTCTCATTGCTTAGTGTGGAGGCCGTAAGATAACGGGAAAGATATCCTAGGCTTATTTCTGTGCTGTAGGAAATCCCCACTCTGTATCTCCTCTTTCCCTGATACTTTCTTATGTTGGCCTGATTTTCTCCTGCTGGTTTACTCTCACAGAACTAGAATTCTCCTCCCCCATATGGTACGTTTTGTGGCATAATCAAGCACACTGGATTTCTATTTCAAAGGCACTTACACGATACCAATAAGCCAAACAATTAAGAGACAGAGTCAATAAAACAGAATTACTACACATTTTAGGATGTAAGGATGACTAGTTAGTGGCTGACTTTATTAGGAAACGTTAAAGAAAAGGAAACCATGGGACTTATAGCTCAAACAATTTTTATAAAATGCTATGAACCTTAGATTAAAGTTTTGCTACTAAAATGCCTCAAGAAGAAATCCAGGAGGAATTCTCTTGGGACTCTGAGAATAAAATGCAAATTTGTTAGGACATGGAAATAGCACACAGTCTTCACAGTGTGAAAATTAAATAGTTCTACTCATTGAATGAAACTCTAAGTCATGTTGCTTGTTAATCCAAAAGTGCAAAATCTGTGGTGGGGGGATGGCTCAGTGGGCGAAGGGTGCCAAGCATCATAATCTGAGTTTATTCCTCAGGAACTGCATGGTAGAAGGAGAAAACCAACTGAAAGACTTTCCTACATGTACCATGGCACATGCTTCAAAGTCTGAGGTATTATAAGGTCATGTTGCAATGTGAACTGTTTCAGATTTAATTTTTTAGTATGGAAATTGTAATGACAATTTAACTTGACTGCATTAGGAATTGCCTGGGACATACACCTCTGTGTTGTATGCAAGGGTATTTTCAGACAGGCTTAATGAGAGGGAATACATTCCATGGGTTTTGGTGGCCCCATTCTATGGGCTAGGAACCCAGACTGGATACAAAAAAGAAAAAGAATTAGCACTAATATTCATCCATTCCTTGCCCTCTGTGGTAGACTGTGTCCCCTCAAACCATGAGCCGAAACAGCTCCTTTATACTTGGAACTTGCTTGTTAGGGAATTTGCCCCAATAACTAGAAAATAAACTGTTACAGAAACTAAAAGAGCTTTAGTTAGTACACGCACACACGCACGCACACACACACACACACACACACACATGTATATATGTCAGACAAATCATAGCCTGTGTACATAAATAGTACTGAACAAAACAACTACTTGATTTTAAAACTGAGCAGTCTAAGTAGCCAGATAACTAATAAAGATGTGGAGAAAGACTTACTGTTCTCATTATCAGGGAAGTACAAATTAAGAGCACAGTGAAGTATACTTAGTGCTCAAACTATGTGAGAATATTCACATCAAATTTATTAGTGACATATAGAAAGCCAGAGATCATCAATTACCCTCTATAATTGTATGACTAAAGAAACAATGGTACAGGATCAAAGCTCATCTGTACACAATACGGTGAGTCACAAGTGGAATCTTTCACAAAGGAGAGCATACAATATTATACTTACATGAAATTCTACACTAGGTAAGACTGTTCTACGAAGCTATTAAGTCTACAATTCAGGTGGCTTCTAGGGAGAGATACATTTGTCTTTTTATTGATCTTGTGGAGAATATGAAGGGAATTTCTAGAAAAGGGTCATGTTTGTATCTTCATACTATCTAAAACAATGACTATGGAGTGAGGACAATCCCTCCCACTTGGTGTTTGTTTGTTTGTTTTTGATGTTGTTATTCTTAAAACATGAGGAAAGCATGTGTGGTGCTACTGACATCTAGTGGGTAGAGGGCATGGACACTGCTGAATATTTACAATGCCCATGGTCATCTCTCATGATAGGAACAGCAACCACAACAATGACAGCAGTGGCAGAAGCAGCAGCAGCAGCAGCAGCAACAACAACAACAACAACGTTTAAGATAAGAACAGAGTAAAAATTAAAGACTCTGTCAGATTTACACAGGCAAGTCCTAAATCTTATTACATTGAATGTAGTAAGTAGAGTCTTGCCTTTCACTGTTCGTCACTAAATAATGGTCCTAGTTAACCACATGCACACTGCACTAGATGGAGTTGGAAGGAGTATGTAAATGTTTCCAACTTTCACCCCCAAAGCATTGAAGAATAACCTTGGTTGCTTTATTGATAGCGGGGTGGATCAAGGCAATAGAATAAATATACTCAAATGTTAATTATACAGTCTTCACAGGGCACATATATTCAACACTCAATTCTTTCAATATTTCTGTTAGTTTGAAAATTTTCATAATAAAATGTTGTTATGTGTTACTGCTTTCTTTAGCTTGCCCATCAAATTTAGATATATCAGCATTCCTGCCTGCTACTTAATTATATTTTGAATTCACCGTTTTTCTTCTGACAGCCATCATTCCAGTTTAAGTTACCAAGAATTCTCCCAACTACACCACAGCAGAGGTAGTCTGTTCTTTCTCTCATGGGTTTTACACTTTTCCTTTAAGCAATCATTTTAAACAGAGCTGGTGTTTAATGATCCCAGATTAAACTCTCCTAAACTATAGCCCATTGTTTTCAAAGTTTAGTCTGGCTGTCGTATCATCTCTTAAAAGGATCTACTTCATTCAACATGTGCTTGATTTTTGAGTTCTCTAATGTCACTTACTGTGACACCTTATGTAGACACTCTGGTCAACATATTTCCTAAACTCATTAAAGTTTTCAGTGTCTCATTTTTCTTTCTGCACCTTCTTCATGGAATGTTCAAGATCAAAGAGCTCTTTTCTGCATGTCTCAGTTAGTATCTTTCTTTCTTTCTTTCTTTCTTTCTTTCTTTCTTTCTTTCTTTCTTTCTTTCTTTCTTTCTTCCTTCCTTCCTTCCTTCCTTCCTTCCTTCCTTCCTTTCCTCCTCCTCCTCCTCCTCCTTCTCTCTCTCCCTCTCTCTCTCTCTCTCTCTCTCTCTCTCTTTCTTTTGCAATTTCTTTTTCAGATTCTTTTAAATATCTTTCTTCATTTTCCTCAGTGTTAGTAATGATCATTGTGAGCATGTTGGCTAATTTTCCTTGCCATCTTCCCTATATTTAGAATCATCGGTGAGGCACATCAATGTGTAGGCTTCTGAAGATATTTCCTGAAAGAGTTAAATGAGCAGACAAGACCACCCTAGATGTGAGTGTTGAATTATGGCTTGAATGGAACAGAAAAGAGAAAGCCATTTGTTTTTGTTATGATGCTCTTCCCATGATGGCCTGAATTTCTGAAACAGTGAAGAAGGCAAACCTTTCCTCTGGAGTTCTTTATGTCATGTATTCTGTCATAGTGGCAAGGAAACTAATTAGTATAATGTTCTACTTAGTCTTTAAATTGTAAGGAGGCAGAAATCTTATCTGCTTTGTTCATTTTTATTATATAAGGTCCCAAATAGTGTCTAGTATTCTAAGTAGAAATATTTTAATGGTACATTTTTTTTGTAGGATGATAGACTTTTCACCCTCAATGTTAAACGAGGGTCCATAGGCTAGAATGATATTTGAGAAACACATTATCTCATGGACAAACAAAAATCTATTGAGATTAAGGAAGAAATAACAGTATGTGATAATATAGTTGGCGCTGTGGCCTTCACTATCTTGGACTCAATGAACATCTCAATTTTTCCAACACTTGTTCTACAAAAGGATGATTTATTAACTATGCATTGTGGTTACTGAATGAAAAAATTATAGATATTAAAAGTTACATAGTAGAGGGATATTAATTGACACAGAGAAAGACTAATATATTTTTAAGGCAAATAACAAGCTTCAACATACAGCCAAAATTATCCTTGAACTCAACACCATGAGAAATGCTGTCTAAGTCTTACCAATTCTTTTCTAGATTTTCAATGAATCATTTTTCTTGCACAAACCCTGAGGGGAGGTAACCTTGGTCACGCTTGGATTATAAGAGATTGGGTATTTTGGGGGATGTCCATATATAGAAATGTTTTGAGGTAGGTAGGTATAGTTCACAGGATAATCACTGAATGTTAATTGTCAATAGTCAGTGAGGTGTGCTAAGGATACTGTGAAATTGACCCAGTAGGAGTTCATACTATATTCAGTATTTATGTAATAATCATCAATTATAACAAACCATATTGGAGTATTCTGAAAGACTTTAATTCCAGCGGGTCTCTGATCTGACTCCTAGGATACAATGAGGGAACTGGATGCCACACTCTGAAAGCACCAGGGAGAGAGTAAGCTGTTACCTGAGTGCTCCTAAGTTTTCCTTCCTTAGCTTTAATATCTAAATTACAATAATCAGAGGATCCCTCCTGTGTGACTGCAAGAATCCAATTCTGTGCCCAGTTATGTCTGAGGCTTGCTGGAGGAATTGTATATTAGTTTTCTGAGTCTGTTATAGCAAGGGACCACAAACTGTGTGGCTTAAAGCAATAGATTTATTGCTTTGCAATTCTGGAGTCAGGGTGTCCAAACTTAAGATGTTGTCCACATTGGTTCCTTCTACGTGCTATGAAGCAATCTTCCATTCATTCTTCTCTGCTAGGTTTTAGGTCCTCCTGAACTTATAAATGACTTTCTCCCTATGTATCCATATCATTTCCCTGTATGCTGTCTATGTCCATGTCCAGATTCTGTTATCACTAAAAAAACAAAAATATTCATAGGAGGAGATATGGAGACAAAATTTGGAGCAGAGACTGAAGGAATGATCACTTCTGAATCCACCTGGGGAATCCAGCCAATATACATATAGCCACCAAATCCAGACACTATTGGGGATGCCAAGAGGTGCATGTTGACAGCAGCATGGAATAGCCATCTCCTGAGAGGCTCAGTCAGAGCCTGACAAATACAGAGGTGAATGCTAGCAGCAAACCATTGAACTGAGAATGGGGTCACCATTGGAGGAGTTAGAGAAAGGATTGAAGGAGCTGAAGGGGCTTGCAACCCCATAAGAACAACAATGCCAACCAACCAGAGCTCCCAGGGACTAAAGCACTACCCAAAGACCACACATGGACAGACCCATGGCTCCAACTGCATATGTAGCAGAGGATGGCCTTGTTGGGCATCAATGGGAGGAGGAGCCCTTGGTCCTGCCAAAAACTCGACCCCTCTAGTGTAGGGGAATGTCAGGGTAGGGAGATGGGAAGGGGGATGGTTGGGGAGGGGGAACACCCTTATAGAAGAAGGAGGAAGGGAATGGGATAGAGGGCTTATGGATGGGAAACTGGAAAAGGCAATAACATTTGAAATGTAAATAAAAAATATCCAATTAAAAAACAAAACAAAATGCCACTTGTATGTTACTTCTCTCAATGATGTGACTAAATGCCTTTCAAAAGCAGCACAGAGGAGATGGAGTTTATTTTGTTATATAATTTGAGACTACACTCCATCATCATGGTGGGGAAACTATGGTGTTGAGACTAGTTCTAGCTGTGGTGGCAGAAATTAGGCAGGTGATCGCGTGGCATTCTCAGTTAGAGACCAGAAAGATAAATATTGGAAGGAAGCTTGGTTTTGGCTCTCTCCATTTTATCCAGTCTGGAATCTAGCCCCAGGTTGATGGCATCCATATTTAGGATGGACTTTCTGTCCATGTTAAACCTCCCTGGAAATGTAGGAACTGACAGAACCACAAGTATGTGCCCTCGGTGAATCTAAATGCAGTCAAAGTTGACCATGACACTCAGAGCAGGTACACACTATGACTTCATTTTAAGTTTATCATCTGAAATTCCCTTATTTGCAAAGAAAGGCCACATTCACAGGTATTGGGGCTTAGGATTTACACATTCGTTTGAGCCACATGGCTTAACTCATGAAGAATGTCTTGCTGAATCTGACTGTATTTTCCTTATGCCACCTTGCTTCTGGTTCTGTGACCAACTGTCTCCTGATCGCCTTCTTTACACTCTAACAGAATTCTGTCATTTCACAGTAAAGATCCATTATTTAAATAGTCTTGACAAAATGAGAAGAGCATAAGTAAAATTCTATGCAGAGAAGGGAATCTCAAAGCTCAATATTAGATAAATTGATTCTTCAAGCTTACCACTTACACACATTTACTGGATGTCCTGATTAGTTTTATTTGTTAACTAGGTATAACCTAGAGTCTCCCTAGAAGACAGACTCAGTTAAAGCATTGTATATGCAGGTTATGAGCAGATTATTAGGGGGTTTGTCTTGATTATAAATTGATGTAGGAGGAACAAGCCTACCGTATGCGGCACCACTGCCTAAGAAGGAGGTCCTGGACTGTATAAGAAATTTAGCTGAGCATAAGCCGGTGAATGAACCAGTAAGCCGGTTTCACCATAGCTTATAGTTTAAGCTCTTACCCTGACTTTTTTCATTGATGGTCTGTGATTCTGGAAATGTATGTTGAATAAACTCTGCATTCTGCTAAGTTGCTTTTGGTCAGTTTTATTATAGCAACCCAAATTGGACTAGAGCTCTGTGGTTATGGCTGACTCTGATTAACCCTTGACCTACTGAGAGATTGTGGCATCTGGCCATATTTCTCCAGAGATTTTGATTCCCTCCACATAGTTGAAGACTCTGATGGGAGGAAATAAAATCAATCAATATTGAACAAATAGCCTGTGTATACCTCTCTCTCTCAGTAGAAATACTGTGATGTCACAGAAAATATAGTTTCACAGCATTTGGGACTATCCAATATCATTTCTCAATAACGACATCATTGAAAGGGTCAGTCTCCTCAAATATTTGGTCTAAATCTACCCGTTAAAATCATATTGTGGGCTAGGGATACAGCACACTGGCAAAGCACTAGCCTAGCATGTGTGAAGCATTGGTCTCACATAAACAAGGCTGTTAACTTTTTACCATCCATTTAAAGTATTGTTCATTATATACACAACTTTGTAAACAGTGTGGCTGTGATATAAATTACTAGAGAAAGAATTATTCAACCACAGGCTCAGCTAGGCGGGGCCCTTCTCTAATTGCACAGTGGATGAGGGTTGTTTCTGCACCGAATGAATTGCTCTCTCCACGAAAGCTAACAGACAGAAAAGCAGATGGCCAAATGGCATGGGGTCTATTTCAGTTGAGATGCTGGTAATGTCCATTATCCTAGCCCCTGTTAGAGCTGTGCTAAAATAAGTTGGCTTGAGGAGAAGCAAGTGCAGTCGACAATCTTCTACTTATACCACCCACATGTGACCATATTCCATTAAGTTCACTTTCCTATTGATACTTCAGGATGGTGGTTGATTGCACTCTCTTGATCAACACACAAGTGAGGATTCAGTTAATATCCAGCAGGGTTGAGGGGGTGTAAGAGAAGGCAGTGCAGAGCAAATAATACTTATGTAAGGGCAGGAAGCAGAGATTTACTAATTTATGTCTTTAAAGAACCAGCAAAACATGTCAATCTAGTCTTCTCCAGAGATTTTATTTAGCAGGGAAGATTTAATTATTGTCTTGAAACCTGAAAGCTCTGTTAACATGGAGCCTGTCTGCAGAGAGACAGAGTATCAGTAGTTGAGATGCTGGTGTAGAGTTCTTCACCCACTTGAGAAAGAACGTATAATGCTCAGTTTTCTGCAGTCCCTACCAGTCCCTATTATGGTTTCAACATGCAGACACAATTAGTTATTTCTTTTCATCTGTTAATTTTTTCTTAAACCTATATTTATTTTTCTTTATTTGTTTGAGTATTTTGCTTGTATGTATATTTGTGTACCACTTGTATCCCTGGTACCCAGAATAGCCAGATGGTAGGCAACAGATCCATTGGAACTGGAGTTACAGATGGTTGTGCATGTGGGTTCTGGGTACCAAACTGGGGTCCTCTGGAAGCAGTTAGTCCTCTTAGCCATTGAGTCACCTCTCCTGCCCTCGCATCTGCTAATTCTGATCCAAGATTACTAAAATCTAGAGAAAGATTTCTTTGTCCCATGCTAATATCCAAGCTAGAAAGATAAAAGATTCGCTGTGAATAAAAGCTAATTTTTATGTTATTAATCAGTATTATTCATTTCTATTGTTATTTGTCACAGACAAGGGAACATTTCAGGTTTTAAGATCGCTCTCGTTCTCTGGAATAGGAGAATTGGCATGGGTAGGTAGATTAATGAGAAGAACATTACAGTTAGAAGAAACTAAACGTGTATAGTTTTACTTATATAAATGTGTAATAAGTTTGGAGAAGAATGTGTTTGTTTTATGTTATTTCTTGGAACTACAACATAGCTAGGACATTGACCTACTGCCTTGGCTAAGGACAGGGGCGAATGGGCCGAGCTTATGGCAGTGTGTGGTCAGCTTGAAAGATGGCATAAATGGATCGTTTGGGAGCTAGGACTTTATGATAATGTCAGTGATAAGACTGATAGGACTTGATGCTCGCTCTATGGGAAAGCAGCTTTGAAAGGGGATGTGCAAACTGATGAACTTGGAAGTCCCCGTTGTCTTTATGCCTTCAAATTTCCATCGCTTTAGTACAAATCAGTCAAGTTTTCATTCCATGCAATTGACAGTAGAAAAAGGCATAGCTAGATACTTGAAGGTAAAGCCAATTATGTTGGTTTTGTTTGTTTGTTTAATAGCTAGTTCTTTTGGACTATTTTGGAGTCAAAGTGCTCACTAGATGACTCTAGCATTCTGTTCTTGGTCTCCATGGCTGTTGAAGTAATGCCGGTTCACACGAGCAATGCTATCGTGAGCACAGAACGTGTGAAAGCTTATCTTGATCCTGGCCTGAGGTCACACTGACTCCCACTTAACTTCTAAGACTCTTGTATGGCTTTGTACCATATGCTGGCCATCTAGCAACATCCTTAGCTCTACTTTATACACTGTGAAAATACAACCTGTTCGTTCCTACTGGAAAAATAATTCCCTGAGAGCTTATGAGGGTAAGGACCCCGGGGATGGTTTGTTGGATTTGCTTTGTATATTCGGCGAGGATTTTCTAATAATTTTATTTTATTTTTTTTATTGAAGGATTATCCAGAGTGTGGGGAGGGGATGCAATGGTTACCATTATTTTATGGGTAGAGAATTTTAGGCTCAAAAATGCGATCCTTTGCTCAGAGTTGTGTAACTGTTAACTGCACTTCACCCTGGAATAGAAGTTCTGGGCATCTTATTTCATTTCTCTTCACGTGTTCAGCATTCAGCATAGTTTGTTCCTTAAGACTTGATATTGCTACAGAAGCAGTTTTTGAAAAGCAATTTGAAAATATCAGTGAGGATTTTTTAGTATCAAATAACAGAAAATTCAGCATAAAATGACTTGAATAAAGGGGATCTTTGTTAATATAGAAATCTAGGATAATCTGGGATTCCATGGTGGCTTGGTGCATGCCTACAGTGGTCAGGATTTCTTTTGTCCCCAGGATATCCTTTTGGTGATGTTCATTTCATTTTCAAGTTTCCCAAAGTGGTAACATAGTTGGCGATCACTTCAGCGCCTTTGAGACTGGCAGACTAGAGAGAATCAATCTTCCTCCTACCTGAATAGTGTGAATGAGGTAGCTATCTACAGCCAAGCTTTGTGACCAGCCTCTGTGGTGTGCTGATGTACTAATAGACTTCATTCTTGGAAATAGGAATGGGACTTCATATGGACTAGAAACAACCAGAAAACAAAACAAAACAACAAACAAAAACAAGCTAAAAACTTCATGCAGACTAAAGACTAGCTCCCCAAAGAGAGATTGGAGTGAAACTCCTGAAAAAGACAGAACAGGATGCAGGGTAGACAGAGGAAACACGAGTTTCATAAGGAGCCACTCAAATGTCTGGCTTTATTCTGTAGTTGCTTGAGGATGTAGAAGCATTATTGAAAATGAATCATGTTGTTTACTAAGCACTATCCCTTTTCGCATCCTCATTCAAAACAGAGAGGCACAGTTAAGTATGATATAATATGTTTTATTTCACCTTAATTCTCCATTCCAAACCCTGGTCCCCTAAGCTGAGTCTACTTATAGGCTAGGACCTGGTTATTTTTTGGGGGTATTACTAAGCTTTTGAATTAACCATATCTCTCCCCTCCCTTTCTTTCCTCCATCTAGGTTGGTGCCCACAGTGATATTTGAGGATTCCCCAGGTTTCTTTCTGGCTCTGTTATTCTGAGCCATCTCACACACTCTTGTGTCTCTGCATGACCTCTGCCTTCCCCATGGCATGTTCGGTACAACTTTGGCTCTCCGATAGGATGATAATGGCTCATAATCAGTGTTTGAAAGGCACATTTGGATGGAGACAAAGTTATTGTGTCCTTATATAAGTAACTGAGTAGAGAGCTATAGTTGCAGAAGAAGCAGACAGTCAATTAATAGATAGTAAACATCTAGAGGAAGGATCACAGCGTGGGTGATAGAATGGGTGATGATAGAGTTCAGTATTGCATATGGCCACATTTAATACAGTTAGGATTTTTCCGATGCCCTAGCATGACCTTTTTAGTTCAGTTGCATAGGAGTGGCATTTTCTTGCATGCTCTGCTATTTTTCATTCCGTATATAACTTCATGTGTCACAAGCCCCTTTAGCATCATAAGTATCCATAATGAGCCACAGGTCACCTTCTGATGCCATAGAGCTATGGACCTGTGAAGGTTTTCTGGCCTTCTGTTTTTGCCTCTTCCTCCTCCTCCTTCTCCTCCTCTTCTTCTTCCTCCTCTTCTTCTTCCTCCTCCTGCTGCTCTTCCTCTTCTTCTTTCTCCATGTATATGTATATGTATATGTATATGTATATGTATATGTATATGTATATGTATATATATGAAATGTATTTATGCACACATATATATGTGTGTGTATGTATGGGTGTGTGTGTGTGTGTGTGAGTGTGTGTGTGAGTGTGTGTGTGTCTGTGTGTGTGTGTCTTTTGTAGCGTGTCTTAGTTAGGATTTCTTTCTGTTGCTGGGATAGTATGACATGATCAACAACAATTTAGGGGGAAAGAGTTGATTTCAGTTAACAGCTCTCAGGTCACATTTTATAATGGAGGGAAGTCAAGGCAGAAACTCAAGGGCAGGATTTTGGAAGTAGAGACTGAAGCAGAGACCATGGAAGAGCACTGCTTACTTGTTTGCTTCTCACAATTTGCTCAGCCATCCTTCTTAAATAACCCAGGACCGTTTAGATGTAGCACAACCAACAGAGCTCCAGGCTGTTCCATGCCAATCATTAATCAAGAAGTATTGCACAAATTTGCCTATAGGACAATCTAGTGGGGACTTTTTTCTTTTTATCAACTGAGGTTGTCCTTTCACAATTGACTCAACATTGTGTCAAGGTGAGACAAAGACTAAAAGGATCTTTGTGTAAGGCTTCCCAGACTGTACCCTCTGCCTTACTCAATCCCACCTTAGTTAGTTTTCCTGTCTGTAGCTAAAGTTTTATACTCATTGAACTTCATTGTGTTTAAGACTGAACTGAAGTCGTTTGGTCGGGTAATGTTTCAGATTCAAAAATTGACATACACAGTGCATTTCACTGTGATTGTGTTCTACAGATTGATTTTAATTGGCAGACAAAAGTACATATCTCTGCGATTACAATATGGTGGTGCGATCTCTGAGTACATTGTAGGGTCCATTTGCACTAACTTAACGTAATGCTGGATTTCCTTTTCGGTTGTCCTGTAACAGAGCACAGCTTAGTCGATTTGCCATGTAGCCAGTAACCATTCCAAGTGTGGCCTACAGTAGTGTGTGAGCATGTGCATACATGTATATGTGCATACCTGTGTGTGTGCTTGTTATGGGTATTTGAACTCGAGTTCTGACCCTTGTGAAGCAAGTGCTTTGTCCCCTGGTTCATCTCCCACTCTCATTTGCTACCCTTTCTAATGTCAAAATGCAGAAAGGATACTACCTATTCAAAGTTACCAATGGACAGTAATGGATACGAACTTCCTTGGGTTGACTCCCCATTTAGGAGATAACCCTTTGCAGGGGATTTACTGCTTAATGTCCGTGTGACATCAGGAATGAAAAGAATGGGCTAGGGTGACTTGGAGATCCAGGGTCTAATTAATGGCTGTGGCTGTTCATTCTGGTGGGAAATCTATGCCCACACAGTAACAGAAGCTGCCCACACCAGAGAGGTTTCATTACCTCCTATGTCTTCCTTAAATAGGCTTCCAAGGGAGACGGTGTAATCCCCTAACAGGAAAGCACCAGAGAAGGTAGGTGCTACCTCATAAGCTATTATCAGACTATGGTGATCAACTTGTAGTAGCTCAGAATCACAGGGCAAATGAGATGTACCTAGCTGGAATTTAAGAGCAAAGATAATTGTGCAGCATTGGGGCAAAAATGACCTATGAGAAATGAGTTACAGTAATTAGCGTATTTCACCTGGAAAAGAAGAATACAGGGAGATTCACAGCCCAACAGGCTGCAAGATACCATGAACAATAATTCCAGAGGATGGCCGAACTGACAGTTATGTATGCTCAAGGATTGTTTTTCCCATTGTCCTCTCCCAATTTCTGGCTTTATTTCTCCCCTGTAATAACTCAATGAAAGATAATAATGTGGTGCCTTGAGAAAACGCAGGCGAGTAAGTACATTGGAAGCTGGCGACATTATTGCACTGTCTTACCACTGTCTCCCCCCCTTCCCCCCCTCAAGAGAAGAACTCAGAAGGGAGTAAATATGCCATCTGCAAGACTCTTTCCTCTTTTATAGCCATCCTGATGCCATCTGCTGTAGCTTGAGCCCACCTGCATACTGAAAAACATTAATTGTCTTCCAGAACTGTGCAAGAAATACAGGCTCCTGCAAGATGAGATCAGGAGGAAGGAGACATTTGTACAGTGCCTTCAAGTATGTATGCCCTGTACTGGGCCACCCAGCTGAGTCCTTTTGTGAGTCTTCTGCCTGCTCAACCAAGCTTATTGTCTGAGCAGGGGATATGGTTCTGAGCCGGGGATAAAGTACAATCTTGATGCTTGTTTCATTTGACAAATCTGAAGACTGTAGGGATTCAGAGATGCAGCGTTGAAAAGAGTTTAGAAGTTATTGTTGGGAGCTGCCTTAAGGACTTCTCTCTACTTCAGAACTGGAAGGTTTTTTTTATCATTCAAATCCTGGCATGTTCTCTAAATGTAATTATGGTAGAGTTGAGTGCCCGTTCTGATGTTAAGCCAGTAGCTTAAGAAGTTCTAAGAGAACATTGGCTGATGTTTCTAGGTGATTCTCTTAGTGTGGATAGGAACTGGCTTCCCATCAGAAAGTTGTGACATCTGGGTGCACAAAGTTTTCTCTCTCTGGCTGCCTTTCATTAAATGCCATTGATGTTTTCGGTCATTGTGACAACTCCAAAGCCCCCCACCTATGTCCTCATAATCCTTAGAGGGCTCTGACAACCCCTGCTGAGAATTATTGATCCTGTTTCTCCTCTCCACCTTTTTCATTTCAGGAAGAGGGGTCAGCCTCAGCTTCAGCTTCCTGCTGTGGTGAAAAGATTTTGGTTTGTGTAGCTCCATCCTATGTTATCAGGGCCATAAAACACCAGGAAGAGTCTGAGGTTATGAAAAATTGAGAATGTATCTATCTGCAGAAACATTTCTTTAGGCTAGAACTTTCTCTCTCTTTCTCTGTCCTTCACACGCATGCGCACGTGTGCGTGTGTGTGCGCGTGCACACACACACACACACCCACCCACCCACCCACCCACACACACACTCACACTGTAATTCTTAAGCTTGAATCTTAAACGTATAGCATTCTGTGTGAAGCAAGAGCACTTCAGAGGAAAAAGAAAGCTCCATGCAAAGAACCAGTCACCATCAGCTGTGCTAAAATATTAATGGCCACCATGAATAAGTAGGCTCTGCGTGCCCTACAGTCCTGACAAATTCAGTTTACAGTTGCATTATTGGACTTCAGTTGGTAAGGCCTGCATCTAGCTTAGTCTGTGATTATTTGATACTTGTTTTACATATTCATTCCCCTGTTTATCCTTCTGAGGATACCGTTTATGTGTTAATCCATAACTCAGGTGGGATTTCTTCTTAATTAGTTTTATATACCCTGCATAGTCTATGCATAGATTAATCAGCTCCACCATGTGTCCATCAAGCAAGGTATCATTAGCCTTATTAGGGAAAGAAGACACCGTTTGCTGCCTTCTATGTCCCCTTCCGGAAACATCATTGCCTTTGTGAAAGTTAATATCAAAGCAGAACAGTAGGCCCTCAGAAGTGTGTGTCCACACAGAAGATAGGTTTTGCCATCCAGTTACTGATTGCTGAGCAACCTGTTGTACTGAACTGAGTCAAGTCGGGCTGATTCAGATGACTTAACATTTAGGGTCATCGCTTAATTGGTTAATCATCTAAGTGTGCAACAAACAGGGACTAACCATCATAATGGTCAGCCCAATAGACTACTTCTGCTTTGTCCACATAGAACTACTGCATTTCTAAAGCAACAGCATTTGAATCCCTAACTACAAGCTCCTTTGTACATCTCTTTAACTACTATATATTATGTTTATTACCAGGTACTATGTAAAGGCAAGCTTAGGAGTCAGGGAGACAAGGTTCCAAATGGTATCAGCTCTTGGGTTAAGTCAGTTAACCTCTTTGAACTTTAGTTCCTCAGTACTTGTGAGGTTAATAACTTAGTCCTCCTTTATGGGGTCTAAGAGTCTGGGTACTGAGTAAACACCCATTTCCTTATTCCAAAACAAGACTTAGGTTTCCTTCTTGAGTGTCTTGTGTTTATTTTAATCATGTAGAACAATGGGACCTAGGTGTACATGTGATTATTTTTTATTTCAGGTCTTTAAAAAAATCTAAAATTTTAATTCGGGATTGAGATATTACATACTCACATTTTACATCCAGACTTTCACTTTGCTATCTAAAAATGAATTACAAGTGCCACACAGCCCAAACATGACCCCACCACGGCCCTATTCAGAACATTATCTCACAATTGTTCCAAGTGCTCTGGGACTGAGTCATCTAATGCAGCTTACAGGAAAACAAGCCCTGTGTTACTGTTGGTGACCTTGATGATGTGCAATTATTTAAGAATCTGGTGTTGACCACTTCCAGTTGAAAGTGCATAAGTGAACTAGGAAGATAGTATAATCATATACACCTAAATTAGATTAACATACACACTCTAATAGCTCTGTGTGGACACAGAAGGGGAGTTCAATATCAAGATAATGTACCTTTTTGTGCACACACACGCACACAAACACACACACACACGCAAACACACACACCTACACCTCATTTCCCTCAGTTTCATATGCATATTTAAGGTATGCCTCAACAATGGAAGTTTAGAGTAGATATTAAGTATCTGCCATAGAATCGTGACTATTTGGTTCTTATTTTAGTTCTGACCCATGCTGTTGGGATGTTACCCACATCATTTTATAATGTTTTGCAACAAAGCTAGAGGCTTCTACTCTATCTTGATTTCTATTGCTCGGATAAAACACTGGGCTAAAAACATTAGGGGAAAGAAGACTTTATTTCAATATACAAGCTGTAATCTGTCATTGAGAGATGCCGTGGCAGGAACCGAAGTAGAGACCATGGAAGAACTAGCTTAATTCCTCTGGCCTGTTCAGTCACCTTGCTTGTATAACCCAAGTTCTCCTGCCCAGAGAAGGTGCTTCCTGTCATGGGCTGGGACTTCCGGTATCAATCAAGATGATGCTCCGTCGACACACTCATAGACTAATTTGATGAAGACAGTTCTAAAATCAAGATTCTTTCTTCTGTGGTATAGTGGGATAATGCCAAGCTGAGAAAGCTGAGGAGCACAGGTTATTTTAACAGCTTGTCTTCTCCGTACTCCTCTTTAGTTGCACAGAGCTCACCTAACTTCCGCTCTGCTTCTGCACATCAGCGATTAGATGTTAGAAGCATCTTAAACAGAGATCCTCTAAGGGGGTATTTAGCCATGTCCGGGATAGTTTATGATGGTTACAATTTAGGAGGCTGGTGCCACCAGTGTCTAACAGGTAGTGGCTAAGATCACCCATAAAGTATTCTGTGATCCATAGGACAAGCCTCATCCTCTAACACACACACACACACACACACACACACACACACACACACACACACACACACACACACACACACACAGGAAGGAATTACCTTCCCTCAAATGTCAGTACGCAATGAAACTTGTTCACTCAGAAGTTTGGTGAAAATTTCTGTTCATTTATTGGTGATGTCAGATCTGTTTCATGTGCACTTCTCCAAAGTAGCCAATTCTCTAAAGGAAGTAGTTTGGGCTTTCTTACAAAATAGTGTCTGAATTCCAAGTCTAGGGATTTCTGATGAAAATGTTGTGAAGAAGCTGAATCTCCTATATGACATGACTTTCGACATCCAAACCATGGTCTGTTGTATGGAGTAGGCGATCAGACACTCTGTTCACATTCCCATCAGAGTGGGTCTTAGTTTTGTAGTACTAAACAGACATTTACGGCTGGGTAATGTATAGGGAGTAAATGTTTCTCACAGCTTCTGCAGGGTAAAGATTGATGTGTTGGCTTCTGATGGGGGTCTTTTTACTGGCTCATCCCATGATCAAAGGGGGAAGGGGAAATGCATACACGACACACGACAGCAAGAAGGAGCTTCTTCCATATGCATGACATGTCTACTTTTACCATAATTAGCAATCCACTCTCACAGTGATGTATCAGTGTCTTCACGAAGTGAGAGCCTTTGTAGCGCACTCATCTTTTAACCATCTTAATTTTTGACACACAAAGGGTTGGAGATTAAGTCTCAAACACGTGAGAGTTAGAGGGCATGTTTAGACCCTCCCATAGATGAGTGGTGTGGCACAGACCATGCCACTCCGGTAAATGATGGGTTGCAAAAAAGGAGAAGAAAATAAAATTTGCTGTGGTGGTTTAAATGATAGTAGCCCCATAGGTTAATATTTTGCATATTTATTCCCCAGTTGGTGAACTACTTAGGAAGGATTTGGAGGTCTGACCTCATAGTAGGAGGTATGGCATTGGGGATAGGCTTTGAGGTTTTAAAAGCGCATGCCAGCTACCCCCACCTTTGCTTGTTCCTCAGGATTTAAGCTCTTGACTGCTATACTAGTTCCATGCCTGTCCACTTCCTCCATGATGACCTTTCTAAAACTTTAAACAAGTCCCCAGTGAAATGCTTTCTTTTATAATAATTTCCTTGGTATGGTGCCTTTTGACCGCAAGGACAGTGACTAAGACAATTGTCAAAGGGACCATGTCACACCCTTTGCATCCCAGCACTTCAGTAGTCAATAGAAGGCAGAAGATGCCCAATCTGTGCATTTTGGAATTGTATCAAATCAAGTAAACCTAATATGTGGAATATATGATAAACAATGACTAGATTTGGCATTTCACACAACTTTTAAATACTCGCTTGCTCTACTTCATTATAAAGTATGATTTAATTATGAAATCTTCAATGGTATATTTATTCATCTGGCTGTTCATTAATTCAGTATTCATTGAGCACATACTGTAGGCAAGAGAGCATGCTTGTTGCTGGAATACAAAGATAGATCAGACATGGAATTGCCTTCAAGTTGCTTCATGTAAGTTCCATATATAAATCGCTATGATATAGCACAGAGCTCATTAGGGATACAAATCAAGTTCCTTGCTGCTCTACAACAACGTGTAGCCTTTTTCAAACAGGAAAAAGAAGACTTTATTAAAGAGGCTCAAGCTAATGAATACCAAATCTTTTTACTTCCTCACTCCATACTTCTATAATTACAAGAAGAAATTGGCAGAATTTCATCCAATTTTATAATATTCAATCGAAGCAGTCACCTAAAACATGACTGGGGACCATCTGCTGTGCAGCTGTTGAGTCTGTCTGTCTCAGTCAGTCATTTACCACTCTGGGAAGGCACAAAGACATAGTGAATGTTCTTGCTGTAACCCTCGAATATTTCAATTTGAGTGACAGAAGAGTTGGAAGGTCATAGTTATCCCTAATCTGTCCCAGGAAAACATGCTTGTTTGAGAGCTCCATGCCAGTATTACACATTTACCCAAATGGAACTGTGGGTATCCTTGGGAATACTGCTGGGAACTTTTGTTCTTTGCTGGTTCTCTGCCTTAAAACTCTCAAAGGCAGGATCGAGTTCTTCACATTCAGACAATATAAGTTGTTAAGTGTATCGCCTTTGAAACATTTATATACTTTAAATACCATAATAATTAATTGTACCTTAGAAAATGCTTGTGACATTTTATAACATTCTTTACAATGCGGAGAGAGAAAGAAATTTAGCAGAAAAGAAACCAATTAAGAAGCTGTGACATAATTAAGGAAAGATCTAGTGGCTTGGCTTGTAGTGATAGCAGAAGGAATCACAGTAACTAACATTTTTTGAGTATTTGTCATGTGACAAGGGATCTGTATAGCTTCATCAAAATATATAAGTAAACGCACAGAAATATTAAAGGTAGAAACTATTGTTCCCAATTTTACAGATAAAGCGATGGAGAAACAATTGATAAAATTAGAATTTAAGTCTACTTAAGAACGGCTTCTGCCATTCTTGAATTCATGAATCAAGCATGTACAATATACATATTGTACCTTTTAGGAAAACAAAAATACTAAAATTAAAATACTCAAGTAGGAGGAATCTAGATGACCAAAGAATGAGTCCTTTAAGATACAACCTGGGTCATAATTTGCATTAGGCCAAGTGGATAGATGAAAATAAAATTCCATTAGTTCAAATTTGCTATCATCATCATCAGTTCCATCACAGTAACTCAATAACAATGAGTTGAACACATAGCAAGTTGAGCTTTGGACATGTCGAATGAAAGTCTGATGCTCAGAGAACATTCATGTAGAGATGACCATTTGGAAATGAGATATGGTCTCAAAGATCACAGAAGCGCTTGATGAATGAGATAAGCATTAGAGCATCCTCAGTCTAGGTCAGAAACACTAGGAGGGAAGGAGAATGTCCACGATGCACATGACTCCTAAAGAAAGAACAGTGGTGCACCACAAAACATTTTCAACGGGATTTTATTTACTGGATTCTGGGGCAGCAAACAAAAAAAAAGAATGCAATTGGTGGCCAGAAGTTGCTCATAATCTAAATGTGGAGACATAACGGGGTTATGTGAAACAGCTTGAGAACAATTATCAAACAGAATGCAGAAGAGAGCAACATGGTTTTCAGAATGAGAAAACAAAGAACAGAGTGGGAATGGGAGTAATTTGGAAGATATCCTGGAGTTTGGATCCGAGTGGGGTTTCTACCAGCATGTAATAGTGTGGAGAATCTGGGGACTATGTGAGGGCAGAGTGCATGGTGTGGGTAAAGCAATCTATCTGAACTCCGCTGTTCTGAAGGGCAATGGAGGAGAGACTCACAAAATTCACTGCTCAGGCTATGAGGCTTTACCTTTGCATTGGATGTAGGGACTGGAGTCTATAGGCTATGTATTGAAAGATAATAAGACTGTAAAGCAGATAGAGTGATAACCAGTCAAAAATCTACCAACACAGGGCTTTTTGGGGACCATAATTCTGGTAAGTGAATTAGGACTCAAGAGGTTGCAGTGAAGTGCCGGGTCAACATACTGTCCCTTTCTGTCCATGAGGTGAATAGGTAGTTAAGCGACAACTGTGAAGGGTAGAATTACTTCAGCTCCACACACACACACACACACACACACACACACACACACACACACACACACACACACACACACACACACACATATATATATATATATATATATATATATATATATGTATCCTAGAGCATCCTGTGGCCTGACCTTGCCAGAAGCTACCAGCTCAGAGCATTCTGGAGAATGTAGTTCATCCTACTTTAGAGGCTCATAATGTATATAAGGGTAGCGGGAGGGGAATGATCAAGCAAGGTTTGAAGAAATCTAGCAGTTCACTTTAGTTCAGTGCTTCTCAACATAGGTCAGAAACGCGTGGATGGATTACTAAAACAGAAGACTTAATATCTAGCAAAGGGTGGGGCTATAGAACGAACATTGCTAACAGGCTCCCACGTGCTGCTACAAGTTCAAATGCTATGGGTAAGATTCTCCTAATTCCATCCTAAATTTATTTTCTGTGAAATGATTGATGCTAAATTACATGTTTTAAACTCTTGTCGTCCACTATAATCATATATTTGTCCAGGAAAGACACATTAAAATAAATAACTCATGGCCACTTGCAGCAAAGAAATGGGGGTCCTCACGTCTTCTGTGATGGTCTGGGAACTATGCTTTGAGATTCACGGCTTTGTCTGAAACCCAGAGGCCACATTAGGTTTCAGTGAGAAAAAGCAGCAGAGAACTAGTTGGGAAAACGCTCTGGAATTGTGAAATACAAAATGACAGGATGTCATTAAAATGACTGAACAGGAGCTTGACAGGCAAAGATTGTGTTTGCAGCAGGGTGCATAACTGCTATGTGGGAGACTGCTTCAAGCATGAGCTGGAAGTGAGGGACTATATTCCAAGATAGTTTTTACCACAAACTAGTGATCTTCATCCTTACTAGGGAAGTAAGTATCTGAGATGTAGGAAAACCTTACTACACCATCAAATACTCTATTCCTCTCCCTAACATAAGATGGATTCATGTCTCTAGTTCATCAGAGTTAATCGAGTGATATAGTTTCATTTTACTTTTAAAATTCTATTATTTTTATTTAATTTTTTAAAATCATTCTATTCATTTACATCTCATATGCTAGGCCCCTTTCTGGTTACCCCTCCAACACTCCCTCATCCCAGGCATCCTCTCCCCACTTCCCTTTGCCTCTATGAGGGTGTTCACCTACCCACTTGTACCCTACCATCTGGTATCCCCTTATGCTGGGGCATCTAACCTCCACAGGACCAAGGGCCTCCCCTCCCACTGATGTCAGACATGGCCATCCTCTGCTACATATGTAACTGGTGCTGTGGATCCCTCCATGTACACCCCTTGGTTGGTGGTCTAGTACCTAGGAGCTCTGGATGGTCTAGCCAGCTGACATTGTTCTTCCTATGGGGTGGCAATCCCCCTCTGTTCCTCTAGCCCTTCTCCCAGCTCCCTGACCAGAGCCCAGAGTCCCTAAGCTCAGTCTGATGGTTGGCTGTGAACATCCTCATCTGCATTGGTCAGGGGCTGACAGAATCTCCCAGAGAAGAGCCACTCACACCAGGATCCTGTCAACAACAGTGTCAGGGTTTGGTGTCTGCAGACAGGATGGATCCCCAGGTGGGGCAGTCCCCGGATGACCTTTCCTTCAGTCTCTGTTCCATTTTTTTGTCCCTGTCTTTCCTTTGGACAAGACCATTTCTGGATTAAAAACTTTGAGATGGGTGGGTGGCCCCATCTCTTGACTGAGGGCCATGCCTATCTACTGGAGGAGGTCTCTACAGGTTCTATCTCCCCTTAGCTGTGGATTTCGGCTAAAGTCAACCCATTGGGTCCTGGGAGCCTCTCTCTTCCCTGGTATCTGGGACTCTTCAGCGGGCACATCCAGTTCCCTATCCCCTCACTGCTACATATTTTTATTCAGTTTCCTGATCCTTTGTACCTCTCTCCCATACTCCAGTACCTGCTTCTATCCCCTTTGTCCTTTCTTTCCAGACCCCCTCCCTCTACCTCCTACAATTATCCTGTTCCCCTCTCTATGCAGGACTGCAGCATCCACACCTTATTCTTTCTTCCTTCTAAAGTCCATATGGTCTGTGGGTTGTACCACAGACATTCTGAGCTTTTGGGCTGATATCCACTTATCAGTGAGTACGTACCTTGTGTTTACTTTTGTGTCTGTGTCACCTCACTCAGGATATTTTCTAGTTCCATCCATTTGCCTGGGAATTTTATGAAGTCATTGCTTTTAATAGTTGACTAGTACTCCATTGTGTAAATGTATGGCATTTTCTGTATCCATTCCTCTGTTGAAGGACATCTGGATTGTTTCCAGCTTCTGGCTATTATAAATAAGGCTGCTATAAACACAGTGGAGTATATGTGCTTGTCGTATATTGGATCTTTTGGGTATATGCCCTGTAGTGGTATAGCTGGGTCTTCAGGTAGAACTATCTTCAATTTTCTCAGGAACTGCCAGTTTGATTTCCAAAGTGGTTTTTTACCAGCTTTCAGTCCCATCAGCAATGGAGGAATGTTCCTCTTTCTCCACATCCATGTCACCTGAGTTTTTGATCTTAGCCATTCTGACTGGTGTGAGGTGGAATCTCAGAGTTGTTTTGGTTTGCATTTCCCTGATGGCTAAGGATGTTAAACATTTCTTTAAGTGCTTCTCAGCCATTCGATATTCCTCAATTGAGAATTCTTTTTTTTTTTTTTAGCTCTGTACTACATTTTTAATACAGTTATTTTGTAATATGGAGTCTAACTTCCTGAGTTCTTTGTATATTTTGAATATTAGCCCTCTATCAGATATAGGGTTGGTAAAAATCATTTCCCAATCTCTGGGTTGCCGTTTTGTCCCATTGATAGTGTTCTTTGCATTAACACTAGAGATAACCACATTGTGAGAGGCAAGCACAAGAACATAAGCAACAGAAACTAATGCTACTTGTCAACATCAAACATCTCCCACCACAGGAAGCCCTGGATACCCCAACATACCTGAAAAGCAAGATTCAGCTTTAAAATTCTATTAATTTTATTTATATACATGTTATCTGTTTATCTGTATGTATAACATGTATATACAGGTGTCCTTGGGAGCCAGGGGAAGGCATTAGATCCCTGGAATTACAGATGATTTTTGAGCCACCCGATGGGACTGCCAGGAACTAAACCTGGGGCCCCTGCAAAAGTCTGTAGTGTCGCTAATTACTGAACCCTCTCTGCAGGCTTGAGAGAGTAACTCAACCCTTTAATTTTTGTCCTTTGTAGGTTTTATTTCTGATAACCTTACCTATACCTACACAATGAAGGTATAGGAGGTCAGAAAAGTATAAAAAGGAAATAAACCCTTCCTACAGTATACTCCGTCAGATATGGTTAATAATTCTCTTCACTCTTTTCCATGTCTTTAAATTAATATATTTTATCTCATTGGAAGTTAGCCATCTTCAATTTGCTCTCCTGGCTGAATGGGGCTGTTTCACTGCCTCTTGGGCATGGTGGCCTCCTGTGGCCCTGTGTCTTCCTGTCACATCTGCATCTCTTGGATGAGGGTGACGGTTTCTTTTCAGACAATTCACGGCTGGTGACATTAGTGTCGGGCCACCATCAGCTTGTTAGGCGGCTACAGATTGATGTTTCTGGAGACATCCAGTGAGAAACGAGAGTGATGGAAAGATCAAGTGGCAAAGTTAACGGTCCAGAAAGATGAGATAGGACTCTAGTCGAGCCCTGGCTGACACATGTTATCTGATTGGCTGAATGGAATCCCTATGAGATAAGAAAAGAAATAGGAACAACAGAGTTAAAAGGTAATGTTTATTTTATGCTAGGAAATCTTAGGGAATTTTTTATATATAAGTTTAAAGAAATTTAAACATGCCAATGGAAAGAAAGGATTTTTTTAAAAATTTACTTTCTGAATGAAGACCGTGGTTTAGGGCAGCTAAGAATTAGAGAGGGAAGACCGAAGACCAGAAGACTGATTTTTAAAACAAAGTAACTTGGTCAAGGATGTCATCCTCTAGTGTAGGAGCCAGGCATTTAGAACTCCACCTACTGCGTTTCCTATTTCAAGCCCACTGCCTTTCTGAACAAGTGTCACAGCCCTTTGTGAGGCTGATAACAGCTTAGAAACTTCTCTGCCTGGCCTCCCGATTTTGGATTTACAATCTTTTCTGATCTCACTGTCTGCTGGCCCTGTCTGCTTTGACTCAGATTTAAATGTCAATACTTCCGATCCTGCCGTCTGGTCCCTTGACCCCTGCGTGTGTTAGCTCAGAGCAAGTCCTCCCCTGGGCATCCGTAGGAAGGCCTCAGAAGCCTTGCACCTGACATTGCTCAGCTAATGAGGATTTTGAAGGGCGATGATAACTTATTCTGAAGGCGCTGCCTACGTGCTCAGCAGGATATGACAAGAGCAGTTTACCTCCAGTTCACTCACTCAGAATCCTCCCAGTACCATCTGGCTCCTCCACATCCTGCCTCCTTCTGGCTTCTTTTCCTGCCTGTGCCCCTCTGCCTCACTCTCCCATGAAACAAGACACAAAGCTCTGCTTCCCTTCTTTCAGCGCGCAGAGGACGCTAGGACCACATCCCCTTGCATTCCAAGGCATTCTCTGCACGAGGTGATGAGCTGGTTATTTTTATATGTCCTAGACCAAATCTACTGCTACAGGAGGAAGTCAAGGTTAAGAAGTCAATAATTTCCCATCAGTCATTTCATATAAAGATAAATTAAAGATGGAATCGGGAGAATCCTATACACGTCAGTGAACTCACAACACTCTCTGTTTTGACGTCAACTTTTTTTTTTAAATTCATTAATTTATTTAATGTGTACGTGTGTGGGCACAGATAGCATAGATCATGGATAGAGGTCAGAGGAGCAACCTGCTGGAGTTGGTTCTCTCCCTCTATTTTCTTGGGCCCAGGGTTCAAAGTCAGGTTACAGAGTCCACTGAGACATCTCACCAGCTCTGCCTTCAGTTGTAACTCTAGTGGTGGCTTCGAGGCCTTTGTTATTTCCCAGACCCCCAGCACACGCTGGTTCACTTTGTGCTGCTCTGTTGCTTCAGCTTTGATTCATGTGCTCATCTGTAATTCGTCAAATAACATCATTTTCAAGTTCCCCATTGTTTATACATTTTCTTTTTTTTTTTTTTTTTTTTTTATTAAATTGAATATTTCTTATTTACATTTCGAGTTTTTATTCCCTTTCCCGGTTTCCGGGCAAACATCCCCCTTTTTTTTTGTCCACATAGAATGCTCCTTTGTATTTTTCTTTTTTTTTTTAATTCTGATCACATTTCATGTTTGGATAGACAAAAATATATTCAGTGGTAAAAATGTATTCAGTGGTAGAAATGTATTCAGTGGTCTTTCTTGGCCTGGGTGCCCTGATAGGATGGTTTCACGATGGGCTTTTGTTACTAGGCAACACTATTTTATCCAGCTGTCTATTGCAGTATCCGTCTCCTCACCATGGGCAGAAGACTTCCTGGAAGCAAACACTTGTTAATGATCATTTCCTCTGGCTCTTCATGCTCAATGCAATTTTTTGGTACATGTTATAGGTGTCACAATTAATTTCTGAGAGAATAAATAAATGCATGAATAAGTTTCCTTTTATAAATATGCTTTAGGATGTAGCTACAAGGTAGAGAGACTTCTTGCTTAGTGGGCATAAAGTCCTTGAGCCAATGATCAGCACCAAAATAGAGTAGTAAATAAATAATAAATGAATAGAGCAAATCGAGTAATAAGTGAATGAATGATGCTCTTCATTCTGCCACTTGTATCTCTCAGTGAGATGGCTTCCCTGGATGTTGTTTTGCCCCTGTGTTTTTGAGCCCATGGAAAAGTCTTTAGTATCACCTTCATGGAAACAGCCATGGTGTTGCATGAGTGTTCAGCTACTCTGGACAGTTAACCTGGACAATGTTCACTTGGATGACCAGAGCACAGCTTACCTTGGTCTAAGACCTTCTCTACTGGTTCTCCTTTCCACATTCATGGCAACCTTACCATTCCCAATGACACAGCCACATTTCTTTCAGACTTCTTAGATCCAGACCTTGATTCTTTAGAATACCTTCTTCATGGATCTCAACACTTTCTTTGGGGACCTTATCATACATCTGAAAGGAGTTTTCTGTTTCAACATGGATGGCTATGTGACCATATGCAAAAGAATGGTGCTGGATATTCACCTCATACCATACATGAAGCAAAAGTGTACTCAAAATCAGACCTAAATATAAGAGCTGAAATCACGAAACTCTTTAGGAAAGCACAGATAGGCAGAGATGCTTGAAGTACAAATAAAAAGCAAAGCAATAAAGAAAAAAATGAATTCATCAAAAATAAAAAAAAAACTTCAAAGATCATTGTGAAAATAAAAAGATAAGCCACAGAACTATTTGCAAATATTTAAAAATTAAATCTCATAAGAAACTTTTATTTTCAGCAAATGTTCTACCTAAAACTTGTCCTGCCTACAAGAAATGCAGGGACAAAGATGGAGCAGAGACTGAGGGAGTGGCCAACTGATAGCTGGCCCGACTTGAGACCCATCCCATGCACAGAACCAATTCCGACACTATTAATAATACTTTGTCATGCATGCAGCCTCTGAGAGGCTCTACCAAGCAGTTAAACAGATCCAGAGATCCAGAGCCAAACATTAGACAGAGCTTGGGAACTCTTGTGGAAGAGTTGGGGGAAGAATTGAGGAACCCAGAGGGAGATAGTAAGTCTACAAGAAGACCAACAGAGCCAACTAACCTGGACCCAACTGACCTTTGTGGCTCCCAGAGACTGAACCACCAACCAAAGAGCGTACAAGGGCTAAACCTAGCCTCCCTGCACATAAGCAGCAGATGTGCAGCTTGGTCTTCAAGCAGGCATCCCAACAAGTCTAGTGGGAGCTTACCCTGACTCTGTTGCCTGCCGGTGGATTCTGTTCCCCTCACTGTGCTGCCTTGTCTGGCATCAGTAGGAGATGATGTCCTAGTCCTGGAGTGACATGATGTGCCTGGGTGGGTTGGTACCCAAAAGAGACCTGCCGTTTCTCAGAGGTGAAGGGGAGAAGTGTCTTGTGTGTGAAGTACTGGGATCAGAGGATTTGATCAGGATATAAAGTGAATAAATAATAAATTAGTGGAAAAAGAAACTTGTTTCCAAAATTTATAAACCACTCTGAACGTAGTAGTGAAAAGACAAGACTGTGATTCAAGCAGACTTCACTCCTAAGAAGATATGACCAATAAACTCAAGAAAGGATATTCAATTAATAGTCATTAGTGAAATGCAATGTGAAACCACTTTACCTACTTAGAAGAATGACTGTAATTAGAGAGACAGACAATTGCAAGTGTTTTCAAGAATGTGGAAAAGTAGACCTGATCATACATTGTCTATAAGGGATAAACACTGCTGCAGTCACCTTGGAAAACAGCCTGACAATTTCTTAAAGTGTTAAAACTGAACAAATACCACAGCAATCGACATGTTAAGGTGCACTGGGGTGGGGGAGACCACAAAGTCTCAACTCTACATAGAGAGGCAACTAAGGAATGCTGATAGTGGGAGAAATAGTCTTCTCCGGGGGAGAGCACAGCAAATGGTTATGCAACACCAATTGGCTACCCAATACCAAATGGTCAGCCCTGAAAACACACACAGAAGTAGGATTAGACAGATTTAGCCAGCTATATTTCAGAATATGACAGAACAAGCAGAGACTTACTTGGTTTAAAAGGCACAAAAATGAGCAAACGTACATCAGAGACCTCCTCAGAAGCAATACATTTTATAATTTGGAGATGTTACAAATAAATTTAAGGTTGCTGAAGTGGCCAACTTAAAGGAGGATTAACTTAAATATAATTTAAAACACTGTCTTTTGAAGCCTAAGCAACATCTGGTGTAATCTCCTAATTGACAAGGGCATGAGATAACTTAAAAGTAAGTTAGGAAAAAAAAAAACCCGGAAACACAACCAAAAACCTATTAGTCCGTTTTCTGGACAATCCACACTTTAATCCTGAAGTCTTTCTGTGAAATGATATTTTAGGAAGAAGGAAAGAAATGCCTTTAGCTGTGAAGACCACAGCAAGCCTGCAGAACTACTTATATCTATTTTAATAATGTCTCTGTCTGAGGAAGCGTCTGAAATACCATAATTACTGGACAGTCTTGACAAGAAAATTGTTTTCAACAGGCAAAACTACTACCATAGTATTTATAATAATGACTCATATTTAGCTCTTATTATGCAGGCCCTGCGCTTGTGTGGATTTTTCTCATATTATCCTTGAAATAAACCTCGGAGCTATATACACAGTGATATTATTCTGATTTCCTACAACTTGAACCACCTGCATTAGTTCAGATTAGGTTTGAATTCAAACATAAGAAAGTCTTAAAGCCATCAGTAAGTCAGAAGCTGAGTTTCATACTCTAGACTATGTAAAGGTGTCCCTGCAAATTCTACACAACCCTATGGCACCTACCAGTTTGCCATTGTGCCAGTAGCAGGGGGTGATGTTGGGCCTCAGTATTGATGTGATCTGTGTTTGGGACAATAGGATCAAAGAAAGAATGATTGCTAAGAGGGAGAATCTCTCAGCCTTCTTCAGGGGCTCAGACATTGTTCACTTCACTTACACTGAGCAGAGTCTGTCGTGTAGGATGCCCTAGGGAGGAAGTCTAGAAAGTCTAGGGAATGTAATCGGTATTATGAGTGTTTATATCCAACTAAAATCTGTGTCGTTGTGTCACAGAAAATGATGATGGCTCAAAGTCCATAGCATCGAAGTGTCACATGCTCGTAAGTGGTGGCACTAGAATCAAAACCTGACTTTTTCAGAACACATGTCTGAAAGAACTTTCTCAGAATCCAGATTATTAAAATAGAAGTTATTTTATTATTGTGTGTGTGTGTGTTTGGGGCTATATGGGAGGTGTGGGGTGGGTGGGGTGGGGCTATGTGCTTGTGACTGCAGGTTCCCACAGAGGCCAGAAGAGGGCAGTATATCCCTTAAGCTTAAAATACAGGTAGTTGTGAACTACTTAGCATGGGTGCTGGGACCTAGCATGGCCCCATGACCTGAACTCAGATCTTATGCATGACAGTGTCAGAGACTCTTGACTGGGTCTCTCCAGCCTTAGATTCTTCATAGTGGCACATTTAACTGAAAGGAAAGATTAAGAATGTGAGGCTAGACTTAGTAAATGCCCCTAGACTGCATTCTTGATTGTAGGTTTTAGAATATTTATGAACTCAAGAAGAGGCTGGTAGGGGAGAGAAGGCTAGTGGATTAAAGCCCTGTGTGCCTATGCCAGGCAGAGCATGAACTCATTATGGCTTGCGTCTTCCTCCTGTTTATCATGTGATTTGGATCTGGAGACAGAATAATTCGTCTGCATTTTTCACATCCCACTGTCATTTATGGTAAATCCCATAGCAGTGGGTTTCTGATAATTAGTAGTAAATACAATTGCATTGCTCAATTTCATGCTAAACAAGCTGTATTGCACTGAGACAAATAACAGAATTTCTTATTTATATAAGTGTGTGTGTGTGTGTGTGTGTGTGTGTGTGTGTGTGTTCTTACGAGAAGATAATATGGCTTTAGCTTTTCGAATCAATTTCGTTTCAGCATAAGGTCTCTTGTAGTCCATGCTGGCCATTAAAGCCCTATGCCACCAAGGATGACTTTTGAATGTCTGATCCTTTTGTTTTAACCTCCCCAATACTGGGATAATGGGCGTGTACTACCACGCAAGGATTATGAGGTTCTGGGGACCAAACCCAGACCTTTCTGCTTTCTAAGTAAGTACTAGAAAGTGAGCTATATATCCAATCTAAGTTTTTAATGTTTTCGTGCTTTAGAGTTTGGGGTGTCAATTAAGTCTGAAGGTTTCCTACTTCTTAATCAGTATTTACAATAAGATACGCCCTACTCCCTAGTTCTAGGAATTAGGTAAGACTTATTTTGTGAGGTGTGTACGACAGTAAATGGCCCCAGTTGTTTGCTGCTTATAAGTATCATTCTCTTGTCATTCGTTGTGGTCTCGCTGCCCCATTTACCACTGAGTGCTTTTGGAAATGTTTATCCTCTACACTTCTGAAGAACCTTCTTGTCCAGCCAGCTAGGAAGAGGGCTGATCAAGTGTCCTCCTCATGTGCTGTGTGCAGGAGAGAGGCTCCTGTTTGTCTTTTTACTTCCTGTGCCCCTGCACTGAAATAATAAAGCCTTTGGAATTGCCAGGACATGAGACTGATGTCCGGCTTCGGTGTTTGTTAGTAGTCTTACCTCAGATGTTATATGGCCTGCTACTGATTTATTAAGCAAGGGTTCACATCCCCTGGCATGCTACAAGACCACAGGGAGCATTAAAATAGTGAATGTGTACACCTAACCCTGGTCTCTAGCTGTAAATAGCATCCTGGTGTATCATCGGGGGTGAAGGAACTAGTCAGGTGAAAGCTTTAAAAATATTATGAAAATTTTAGTTTCAATGAAACTCTTTGGAAGCTCCCTTCAAATGGGGAACATGACTTAAATTGTCCTTCAAGGTTCTTAGGACCTTTTCTTCTATCAAATCTTTACCATTTTTTCCTTTAGAAAGAGATGCTGCCTGCACAAATCTGTTTTTTTTTTTTAATTTTTATTAGATATATTTCTTTACTTACATTTCAAATGTTATTCCCCTTCCCGGTTTCCTGTCCATTCCCCTATTCCTTCCCCTCCCCCTCCCCCATACAGGTATTCCCCCTATACATCCCCCTTTTTCTTTTTTCTCCATCTTTATTAACTTGGGTATTTCTTATTTACATTTCAATTGTTATTCCCTTTCCCGGCTTCTGAGCCAACATCCCCCCTCCCCTCCCCTTCTATATGGGTGTTCCCCTCCCCATCCTCCCCGCATTACCACCCTCCCCTCAACAATCACGTTCACTGGGGGTTCAGTCTTGGCAGGACCAAGGGCTTCCCCTTCCACTAGTGCCCTTACTAGGCTATTCATTGCTACCTATGAGGTCAGAGTCCAGGGTCAGTCCATGTATAGTCTTTGGGTAGTGGCTTAGTCCCTGGAAGCTCTGGTTGGTTGGCATTGTTGTTCATATGGGGTCTCGAGCCCCTTCAAGCTCTTCCAGTCCTTTCTCTGATTCCTTCAACAGGGGGTCCCGTTCTCAGTTCAGTGGTTTGCTGCTGGCATTAGCCTACCTATACATCCCCCTTATTGCTCCTCATATTCCCCTGCACTGGGGGTCCAACCTTGGCAGGACCAAAGGCTTCCCCTTCCCATGGTGCCCCAACAAGGCTATTCTCTGCTACACATGCAGTTGGAGCCCTGGGTCAGTCCATGTCTAGTCTTTCAGTACAAAATGGGTTAGATCAGGAGTGGACATGAGCTTTGTTAGAGCAGTGGGTGCTGGGCTGGGACCTGGCGTATTCAGAGTTCTGTGATGGTAGAGTGGCATCCTTCTGAGGGTCCATTTCTTCTTCGCACTGAGAATAATAAGCAGAATCACTAATATGTAAGGCTGCCAACTGGAGTGGTATGATTTAGTTAAATAATTCATATAACTTGGGGGAGAAAAAATCTAGGTCCTAATTGTTTTCTTATGCAGAAGCTCAATCCAGAATAATTGTTGCAGGGTCATGACTGGGTGGTACAAACGGTCAGACCTTTCTAATTGGTCCCAACCGATTTTGTTTCTACTTTTACAACTCTTAACTTCTTGGAAGTCTAAACTGGTTTCAGGTAAGTCACTATGATGCCTTATAGATTAGTGCATTGCAATCTACGAAACCCAAATCAGTACTATTCACCCCTTCCACAGATACCTATTCATTTTTCTATACACTTATTTCAAATGTTTTGGACGCTATGTTAGCTCCTTTTCTTTGTATTGTAAGCAAATGCTTGTCGGGAAGTTGCTTAATGGAAGATATTTTCTTTCTGCTTGGCTCACAAACGGCATTTGGTCCCTTATGGAGGCGAAGACGTGGTAGTTCCCAAAGCTCTCAGCGGCAATGAAAGAAACATACAATGGTTACTCACATGTGAGTAGATTGGGAAGTGGAGCCATGGATAAGATAGTACTTAGCTTTTTTTCCCTTTTTATATTTTTATTTAGTCTGGAACCTTAACCTATAGGATGGTGCATTTAAGGTGTATCTTTCCTTCTCAGTTAAACGTCTCTGGAAAGGCCTTCAGAGACAGGGCCTCCTAAGTGATTCTAAATCCAGTCAAGCTGACAATGGAGATTAACTGTCTCAAATACGTACTGTATAACTCTCCATTTAAATTGCTGTGGGGCCCTAGTGTTTATTTCTTTTGTGGGTTTTATATAACAGTAAAGAGCAGAAAAGACATTCATGTAATTATGTAAATGAATCAAAAGCACCCCAGAGGTAGTCCAACATTATGGTCAATGAGTCAGATACGTAGTCAAATCAGGGATGTGTGATCTTGGGCAAATTCCATCATCTTTCCGAGTCAATCCTCAGCTGTTAAACATAAAAGAGGCCCAGTCCCTTTAACACTGGTGGTTGTTAGAATCAAGTGGGGAAAAGGTAGCTAAAGGTTAGCATACTCCCTAGCACATGGTACTGAGTCAATGAATAATATTCATCTAAAATATCTGTACATCCATTACCTTTTAAAATTAATTGTGTGCCAAGCGATTGCGGGAGCTTAGTGGAGAAAGGCCCTGACCGCACAAGCCTGGGGGGCTGCATTTGATGTCTCTAACATACTGATTGTAAAGAGAGGGCGGAGTCCACAAGCTTATCTTCTGATCTTCACATATGTTCAGCTGTGAACTAAATTTCTCTGACACATGCACCCCTACCTATACATCGTGTACGTCTATTGACATATGTAATGCTGGATAAAAAGAAACATTTAAGAATGATAGCAGCTATATACCACAGATATACAGCATTTACAACGCTTTCAAAATAACAAAAACAGCCAGATGTAGTCTCAGCATTTTAGAAGTAGACACAGAAAGATCTCGGCTGCAGAATGAGTTAGGGGCTCAGCTTGAACTGCATGAGACCCCGTGTGAAGAAATGCAAGAGGCAAAATACTGCATTTAAAGGTATTAAACCAAAAGAAGATCGCACATGGCAACTAAGAACATAAACAAATATTCACCCTCCATAATTGTTAGAGAAATTTAGTTCACAGCACACCCAGGAAATAGCTAAAATAATAGAAATAGAAAGTTACCACTTATTAGGAAGAATGCTTCTGCCAAATATACTGGCAGTGCGTCTCTGTCATGCTATTCTTAAATATACACCCCGGAGAAAGTACGGGCTACATTTATATGAGACTTGGTACTCCAGTGTTCATAGCAGCTTATGATAATCAACCTAAATATCCTCCCATAGGCATAAGCACAAATGAATTGTGCTGTATCCATGTAATGGAATATTACTCAGGCATGGCGAATGAACTGACTGTATATAGCTGTGGATGATTATGACAACTCTGTATATGCCATTTGTTCTAGCTCTCTGGCGAATCTAGACTAATAAACTTCTAGTCAATTATCATGTAGCTGCATATAACCTTGTTACCTCACAGACAGATTCCAACAAATGATTGTTCTATTTTCTCTATCTGTCCATCTGTCTTTCTGTCTGTCTGTCTTTCTCTTTCCTGCTATTTTCTGAACATGCTTTGACTTATTTTTTTTTTCTGGCTTAGATGTTTTAAATCCTCAACTATTTTTTGGCCTGGAGAAGTTCTTATCCCCTAGAGCACTTTAAAGCTATTCCTATGAGGAATATATGATGCCAAGTATGTCTGATACTCTGAGTTTTCTGGACTGTTGTAGATTGAATGACCATGACCCTATAGGTTCCCAGGAAGTGGTGGTATTAGGAGGTGTGGCCTTGTTGGAGTGGGTGTGGCCTTGTTAGAGGAAGTTTGTCACTGGGGATAGGCTTTGAGGTTTCAGATCTTATGCCAGGTTCAGCATCTCTACTCCTGCTGCCTCTTGATCAAGATGTAGAACTCTCCAGATACTTCTCCAGCACCATGTCCGCCTGCATGCTGACATGCTTCCTGCCATGGTGACAATGGACTAAATCCCTGAATGATAAACTAGTCCCAATGAAATATTTTTCTTTTTGAGTTGCCGTGGTCACGGTGTCTCTTTCCAAAAATAAATCCCTAAGACACTGACCAAGAATCATCTCTTCCTCCTTACTAAGTCCCCTCTTTTATTCTTGAAGCATGGCCCTCAACCCCTGACTCAGTCCCTCAGGGGAGACTTTGAGTAAGCCAAATAAAACAAGGCCGCTCCCCTTGCTTGATAACTAATCACTTGCCAATGGTGCTCAAGAGGGCTTCTGGGGTGACTGAAGTTATTCGTCCTACCTCACTATGGCTACCAATAGAGACCATGGTGATGACCCTTCTATGTGCCCTGTCATTTTCTTCAAAGCAGCAAGTGATGCATAGAAACAGAAAAAGCACACATGTGACTAGGGTGACCAGCAATGTTTTTTTTTTTTTCTTTTTTTTTTTTTCGGAGCTGGGGACCGAACCCAGGGCCTTGCGTTTACTAGGCAAGCGCTCTACTGCTGAGCTAAATCCCCAACCCCCTGCGCACATGTTTAGACAGGTAAGAGTGGTTATCTTCTCAAACCTCTTCCGCTTTTATTTTTGAGAACTTTCAGAATTTTCTTTCCAGCCTTTTGAAACTGCACTATATTGACGTGATCTAGAGTCCCACAGGCGTGTTTTTTCATTCTGTACTTGCTTGCTCCTGACTGTAATTTAGCACCTACACCTTTCCCATCATCCCCTCCTCTCCTGCATATCCTGGCCTCTCTTGGGCACCAGGGTTCTATTTGAAACTTCTACAAGATCATCTTTGTGTTTATTATTCCACAGCGAGTGATATTCAATACTTACGTTTCAATGTCTGCTGTCACTTTCTACCTTTTTGACATGAAGTGGTAGCTTTATGAGGATGAGACACATTAGCAATTGTAGCCAGGTTGGGAAAATGATAGCGAAAACTCACCAACCCATAGATGTGTGCAGATCAGAAGATCAGCTGTAATGGAGGCTCATTTTCATCCTGTGAAGTATCTCTTGAATTCCCCCAACCCTGAGATTCTTGTTTGTTAAGATAAGAAATTCTTAATACTGTCACGTTCAATCAGGAATCCTATTACTTGCAGCAAACCTGGTCCCATCCTGTACAGTCAGCTTTGCATTCGGCAGACATCTTGTGTCAGAGCTCTGAGGAGTTTCTACTCTCCAGGAGCGAGTCTTCCTTTGTTCCTTCAGCACTCATAGAGCTATCTTTTCTCCTCCTCCTCCTCCTCCTCCTCCACTCCTCCCCTCTCCCCCCCCTCCTCCTCCCCCTCCTCTTCCTCCTCCTCCTCCTCCTCCCCCTCCTCCTCCTCTTCCCCACTTCCTCCTCCTTCTTCTTTGTCTGTATCCAATGTTAAAACTGTCAACTTAGGTCTCTGCTGGGATGAGCATCATTACACCTCTGCCAGACCCAGGCAATGTCTTCCTTTTGTGTCACTGAGATATTATATTTCCCTCCCTGATGAATACTCCATTTCTCGTCAAATATTTCAGACATCTCATCTTTTGCCTGCAGTGAGCCTTGCGTGAAGGGCTCAGTGGCCTTTATTCATCTAGCATTAAGGTCTAGGAGAGGACAGGATTCTGAATTTAGGAACATTCTTGACAACTGTTGCTACTCCCCCTTCCAGAAAAATATGCCAAAAAAATTGAGAGATGCATGAAAACACAAAAAGACCAGATAGAGTATACATCCTTTTGTTTATGCATCCTAGGAAGGGCTTTGCTTTTCCCTGGATACAGGGAGGGAATAGCTAATCTAACCATTGGGGTGGGCCAAATAAGGCTGCTTTCTTCTCTGGGGAATGAGGCATGAGCTGGAGGAAGGACAGCTGTGGAAATGAGATTCTTTTTCAGAGCAAGCAACCCTCACCCCCTCTGAGTGAGCTTTGTACGGGTTTTTGAAAGAGTGCAAAAGGACCTCTTAGCTGACCCAGGGAAGAGGCCTGGGGGAGAATGTAAGATGTGGTCAGTGACTGCTGGCACGAGCCCAGATACAAGAGGGACAATTTAGTTCAATATGTTTAGAGAATGTTCTTCAAATTATCTTGTTAAAAATCTGTCATTCTCTCTCCTGGGCTGAGAGTTGATAAAGAGTTTAATGAATATGCAGTTTGATAGGCAGACAACCTCTCCTTCGTTTTCTGGATTTGCCCTTCATCAGATGAAGCCTGGACAAAGGACCCTTGTCACCATTCTGTGTCTGTTTGGCCAGAGAAGCAATTTGAATTAATGCTCTAGCTGACCCATCAACAGAGGCCAAAGCCGGCCTCTGCAGATGGGAAGGGAGATTTCTGACCATTAGCATTGGAGTTTCTTGTGCAGGGCTGCAGGGCTGGCCCTAGGCTACTTTGTTAAGTAGGGAGCTTGTATTCATCAATGTACTATGGACTATCTGCCTAGCATTCTGAAGCCAAGCTCCTGATCTGTGGCAGAATCTGCTTCTCTCTCTGCATCTGGAGTTTAGAGACTGGCCATTCTATTCTGCCTGTAGCTCAGGCCCAAACTCTGTGACAACCTTGATTCTACTTCTTTTCCATACCACTTCCAACCCATCAGAGAATCCCGTGGCTCTATTTTCCAAATTTGTCTTAAATATAGTTACTGTTGCTCTAGCTAGGGCAATTACCACTTCCTTGATTATTTTAATAGCACTTTGCGTTTTCTCTGGCTTTCACACTTGACCAGTTTCAAACACTTCTCAAAAGTGTAGTTTATCTTTTAAAACAGAAGTCAACACACCTTTGTTAAGTCCTTTGTTCGCCTCCATTGTCCACTGGTCTTAATCTCCCCTCTTACTCACTCTGACTCAGTACTGTAGCTTCCCAGCTCTTCCTAGAACTTGCCAGAAGTACACTGTTAGGTGTGTATTCCCTTTACCCAGAATGCTCTCCTCCTAGATACTAGCATGTACTTAAGCTCTCCAGTCTTTTCTCTTGTGTCACTACCCCATGCAGAGCTGGCTTGTTTTATGTCAGTGTGGCATAGCTAGAGTTATCTGAAGAATAAACCCCAAGTGAGGAACGCCTCCATTAGATTGGCCTGTAGGCTAGTGTGTCTGTGGGGTATTTATTCTCTTGAATACTGATTGATGTGGGAGGGCCCATTCTACAAGGGATGGTACCACTCTTGGGCAAGTGATGCTGGGTGCTGTAAAAAAACCCCTGCTGAGCCAGCCATGAGGAGCAAACCAGTAAATAGCATCCATCCATGGCCTCTGAATCAGCTACTGCCTCCAGGTTCATGCTTTGCGTTTCTGCCATGACTTCCCTTAGTGATGGCGTATAATAATCTTCCTTATTTGCGCTCAGTGTTTGCTTCAAGTACTTATGGCCTGATATATACTGTAATTATTTATTGGTTGTTAACATTTATCACTAGAGTATAAAGTTGCTGAGGGAGGAGAAATTACACAGTTCATTCTCTGAACTATCAGAAACATCTGTGATAGTGTTTGGTACATAGTGCTTGAACAAAGTAACGAGAAGCCTTTGAGGAGGAGGCAGGAGAATTTCAGAGAGATATTCCTTCTGAGGTTTGTCCGCTATCTTTCAATTCATTTAGTATGCTGAGACTCCATAGTTTGGGATATTGTCTTTTGGGCTCCAGTGTTATGAAAGAATGCTTTAACTGACGAAAAATTCTTGAGTTTCTTCTTGTAAGTTAAAAATTAAGGTAATATGTATTTCTAGCAAATTATTTTATATTTTAATGAAATACTGAGAGAAGTAAATGGTATCACATGTGTAATTTTACAGATGTTACAGGTAAAACCATGTAAACGCAGGAGTTCTACATGACAGAGTGTCTGTAGAATTCAAGAAGAGCTGAAAGCAGGGCCTGTGGGGTTGAGTGAGTGTTGTTGATTACAGTTATCCAGATCTCCTGTATGGAGTCCTCACCCACTGTCCTATGAGGTCTCTACTTCCCAGACTCATTGGCTTTGGCTAAATGTCATACTTTGAGCAAATATAAAGAATGTTGTGTCTAAGCAGAAGTTTATGAACGAGCCTATTGCCTAGACCCCTAAAACAAGACACAAAGAGATGTCAGAGTGATGGTTCAGTTGCTAAAATGCTTGTCATGCAAGTATGAGGATCTGAGCTGAGCCCTCAGAACCTATGTAAAACCATGGATATGATGATGCTTACTTTCAATAATAATGTTAGTGACATGCGACAGCTGGATTCCCGGGGAGCGCTAAATTCTGCTCTGAGTTCCTGTTCTGATTTACCTCAGTGATGGACTATAGCTATATAGTTTGTATATTTGAGATAAAATATAGTCTCCAGGATCTAGCTAGCTGACTTGAAAAGCAACATGTCCCACTGAGAGACGCTACATCAAAATTTTGGTGAATCACAACTGAAGAATGACACCCAACATTGACCTCTGGCCTCCACACAAATACACATGCATCTGTATGTACACATATGTGTTTAGCTGGACACATTCATACACACACACACACACACACACACACACACACAAACACACACACACACATATATATATATATATATATATATATATATACACAAACACATCTTCCTCCATATACAAAATAATAGTAAGGAAATATTTCTAAAATAAATAGAAATAAAAAAAATAAAAAAGACCTTTTATTTGACAGTGACAAAATTCTCTTTCAAAGTGGAGGAGAATTTACTGTTCAAGGAACACAGATCAACTGAATAGACTATAGTGTGTCTGGGATATGTCTGCATCTCTGTATTGTTTTCAGTTTCTCTCACTTTTTGACCTCAATGTTCTTAATGTAGTCATGAAAAGGATCACTTGAAGCCTTGAGTTTATTTCCTAGAAAGTCTACATCATGGAGGAAAATATAATTTCTGTTTCTTTCATTCCAAAATGTCATGGAACAGAATCATCCATGAGTTGATGGCATGAGCCAGTATCTGGTGGTCAGTGTATTGGGTAATGAAAGAGAGGAGGAAAGAGTTTTCATCCATTGTGAAGTTCATATTTGAGATCCTCACAAGAAAAGGTGGATCCAAAGGAGAGTAGATAAACATTTACTTGACTAGCTTTTATGTATCATGGGACCTTCAGAAATGGAGACTCAAAGAAACATGGGAAATGTGGGTTTTAGTGGAAGAAAGAATGTTATTTGTAGCCTGTCTTATGGCTGTGACTAAACATTTAGCTAGAAGCAACTTAAGGAAAGGAGGTTTATTTTAGATTACAGTTAGATGGGATATAACCTAACTCAGCAGAGGCAGAATGAGAGACATACAGTCACTTTGAGTTCACAGTCAAGAAGCATAGAATAAATAAGAAATGTGGCTGGGCCTTTTCCCATTGCCTTTCTCCCCTCTGTGAGACTTCTTCTTCTAGAGGTTCTACAACTTTTCTAAACAGAGCCATTAGATGCTCAAACCAAGTGTTCAAGCTAGTGAGTCTGTGATGCCCATTCCACATTCGAACCACAGAGTGCATGTCCTACATGATACACTGTCACATGCCAAGTTAATATCTGGGAATAGGTAGGAAGAACTCCATATTGAGACATACTTAAGCTTAAGACTCTCCTTATCTTCAGCCTCATCTGTAAAATGGGCATAATTATTTCCAATTTTTTTTGTAAGAAACAAAACTGCTTATTTGTTAAGGTTTTTCTTTGTATATTTATTCATTTTGGGGGTTTGTTTCTGTGTCTGCAGAGATGAAAACATTCTTTTAGATTCAAGATAAGCAGTTATCATGGGAGGGTTTTCAGGGAAGATATGGGGACAGAGTCAGAGAGGTACCTTGCTAAACTCTGTGACTTAATTTAGGGAAGTGGGTAATATGATGTGTGCTTCCCTGTTTCTGCTACTGCTACTTTGTCATCTTCCAAGGTATAATACTGTTGAGTTACTGGCTCCTGCATTTTAGTTCAGCTCACGTTCATACTTCTATAGTCAAGAGTACAGAGTCGATCCCAAAAAGAAATGGAGTTCTGGCCATAGGAATACAAGGATTGCCACAGGAATCCACTGACCAATGCACTAGCTTCATACATCCAGGGAGATGGCTTGATTTTCAAATGAGTTAATAGCAGATGTACACAAAGATTTACATTAAGTTTTGGATAGTTATTTCAGATTTTAGGCAGTCAGAAGCAGATTTCAGCAAAGGGAATAGTGGAATGCACTTGTTTATAATGGTGAGAAATAGTGTGAATGATAGGAAAGAATGGCCAGCCAGGAGCTTAGAAGCAACACTAATGAGTTTATTGTCTAGGCACCTGTAATCAGAACAGAAGCAAGTCACAAACCCTTGGCAAAGACTTTTTAAAAAATTGTTCCCAAACTGTGTTCCCTGTTTCTGCTATGTTGTCATCTTCCAAGGTATAATACTATGGGGTTAAGCTTTTGGAGAGTAAACCCTCTGAGAATATCCTGTACACCTTCAAAATAACCCTGATGAGGTAAAATGGGATATGGTATCCGTTAAAGACTGACTAGATATATTGTCAATGTTATTGTTATTACTCCAGAGAAATCCGAAATAATTATGCCCATTTTACAGATGAGGCTGAAGATAAGGAGAGTTTTAAGCTAAAGTATGTCTCAATATGGAGTTCTTCCTACCTATTCCCAGACATTAACTTGACATGTGACAGTGTATCAGATATTTAATGCTAGCTATATAAATGTCCCTTGTAATGACTTAATAAAAGAAGCAAATAGCTAAGGTTTCTGGGACCACTCGGTCTTCTCCATCCCTGCCACATTTAGAGCAGCTGAGATAACTGAGATTTTAAATTGTAAATGTATTTAGAGACAGACAACACTATAGGCCAATATCCAGGTATAATTGGGCTTTTAACTCGCTTGTGTTTGTGGCAGTTGTGAGCTAAGTGGTACCCAGATGGGCTACTGCAGCTGGGTGGGTTATTGTAAGGGAACAGTGGAGAGAACTCCCGGGGAAAGCTAAAGAAAACAAAGAACTTCTGGCAGGGCAATTAAGCTAGAAGAATCTTGTTAGCTAGTCTCCTGGAGGGAATGTCCAGTACAAAGGCCAGTAGAGGAGAGCTCACCCTGGAGAGGTTAAGAGAAGGTCAAAGACCAGAGACGGAGCTTGGAAGTGCTGTATAGGATGCTAAATCTCAGGGACAATGAAAGATCTATGGAGATAGCTTTTGCATGGATTCTGAGATGGATTGTGGGTAAACGAAGGAATCTGGGAACTTTTGAATGCTTTTGCTCTAGAGCTGAGAGAACAGTTGTGGGGGGGGGCAGAGGTGAAAGGACGTTGCTTTTGTCTTTGACAAGGGAGTCCCCTTCATCTGTTTTATTTCTCTAGAGCTAAATTGTCAGGCTGAATCATCTGTAAATAATAAATGTCTATTCAGGCACAGTTCCGAAGTCTAGAAAGTTTATCAGATGGCCCCGTCTGGTGAGAGACCTCCTGTAGATAACACTTCCTACTGAGTCTCCATGGGCCAAACCTGGTGAGACCGGATATGATTGACGGCTCATGTCTCTCTCCTTTTTCTTACTGAGTCACTAACCCGTTAAGGTCATCACTTGCACTACCCTCTCATGATTCCATATCACCCCAAATTTCTCTTAATAATACCATTAACATGTGGCATTCGAGTCACAGCAAGAGTTAAAGACAGAAGCCTATCTCTGAGAGAAACATAAAGCAACCAATAGTCTCCCCCCCCCCCACCTCCAACAGCACCCTTTCATTTGGAACAAACTGTTTTGGGATGGAGAAAGGAGCTCCTTCAAAGGAAGGTCAAAGTCAAACCCTAAGACTACCTAAGACAGATAGACTCAATGCTGTTAACACAGAGATTCTAACTCAATGCAACAAACACGATTTATGCTCCTGAGCTGATTATATTGTTGAACACTGCTGGAGAGGAGAGACACTGTGATTCCCATGGATATTGTCTGCAGGGGAATAATTTGCACACTAGGACTTCGATATTTTTCTGATTCAAAATTGCCAGTAGCACCAGGTTGAGGGAGACTACGTTGACTTCATTCTATAACAAATCAATTTCAGTAGCAAGGAAAATGGAGAGCCTAGTATGAATCCCAGAGATAACTCTTAAAAATATATGCAGACCTCCTTTGTACCCTATGTTGAGGCACCCTGATCCATCCATGCATTAGGAAACCACAGTTTTGCAGAATTGAGAAGAGGGAGGGGAATTTAAAAAGAAGGACCGTTTAATTTTTCTCTATGGTTCAACTTTATCCAAAGTTCCATAGGATTAGCTCAGGAAAGGGGGATAGAAACATTTTCCCTGGCCATTGTTATAATATAACTTTTACAGTACTATAGTTCATATCAGACCAATCAGAACAAAGGCCAGCCTATTAAAATGAGGGGGAGAGGCAGATAAGGAGGGGGGATTTTAGAGGAAAGCCAAGGTAGAGTATTGGCCAGGGTCAGATTATCTCCTCAGAGCAGACAAAGAAACTTATGCAAAATTTATGATGGGCTTAGATCCAGGACAGAGCATGCTTTGAAACTCCAGTCCATTTAAATGATGATAAATGTCACAGCCGTCCTTCTTTATGGAGTGATTTGCCTACCAGAAGAGAAAGATTTCAAACTGTTTTTTCCAAAGAAAGGATAAAAGTCACTTAAAATTGGTCATTCCGACAGTCTCCTTAGTCTCTGGAGCTGAAAGTTGTATCCCTTTGCAGAAACTACAAATAAATGACCACAGAACAAATTACTGGTCCCCTACTCTGAGGTTTGGATATGAACAAGATAGGATATTCTCCCTTGATGTCAATCATAAGAGTTTAGAATGAAATTCTCTTTTTTAACAACCCATCATTGAAATGTCCTCTTGCTAATTTAATAAAAAGCTCTTGGAAACTAGCGGCCCAAGCTTGTTTTAACACAGCACGTCCCAAAGGCCACAGATCATCAGTATAAGGATATATGATTTCTGTCGACTTCACTTAGCAAACCACAGCTCACACATAGTATTTGGTGATCAGCTGAATATTTATTTTATCTCTAAAGTTCAATGATACATATGTGCACACTTTAGGTGCCCCACCCACCCATGTGGACTGTTGGTGATATTATGAGAAATCAAGGGGGATGTCTAATGGGAACTGCAAAATTAGATTTTCCTGTTCACATGTGGCTTGCTCACAGATAGGGGTTTGATTACTTCAGAGTGCATGTGCCTCATTCCACAGGGTAAGAATAGCTACACTCATTCATGAAGAAGGGCAAATAATGTAAATGCTATACTAATATGTATAAAATAAAAGACAATATGAAGGTTTTCATAAATCTATGCATGTTTACTTATCTTTATAAATGCACAGAATATCCTTGGAAACATAATTGAAAAGCTGACAAAAATTATTGGTAGAGAGAATACTTGGCTCTAAGGCTTGTCTCTTAAAGACTCAATTCCTAGACCATGCTGAAACCTTTAATAGGTGAAGGTAAGTAAACATTTCTTAGGTCACTGGGAGTATGCCATTGGATGGTGCCAAACCAATCTTTCCCCTTACTTTTCTAGTCAAGTCTCTGTCGTTCCCTGTTCCTAATAATGGGGTGGGCAGATAGTAAAGGGGAAAATATGGGGGGAATTTTCTTTATTGTATGAGATAGTTAAGTGGACAGTGGAAATTTGATTAAGAAAGTAGAAATAGGCCAAAACATTCAGAAGAGCTTGGTAGTGTTCCAGCTGGAAGATGACATCCACAGCAGCCTTGCCTGCCTTGCTGAGACTCTCGAAGCATTACAATGTCAGATTATGGCGGTTCCTTGCAAAAAGAATCTGCTCTTCAGGGAAGGAGAGGACAGTCAGTCTTCTCCCCCTGCCAGGACTCAAAGGATGGAGTCAGGTCTTCTGTCTGCAGCCAATGTACTTAGTATGTCGATATCGGTGTGGTTAGCAAACGTACCATGTATACAATGCAAAGAATTGTTATCAACTAGTAGGAATTTGAGTGAATAAGATGAGCTAAGCATGTGTCCACAGCGTCTAGATATAGGGGAAATAAAAATGAGTCTCAGGGCTGTGCTTTTCCGATGTATTTGGCTACAAGTAGTAAAAATCTTTGCTTAATCTAGAGAACGTTATCAGAAAAATGCCAAGGGCCATTCTCAGACACCGAGAAAGATGGGGTTGTAGGAGCCTGAGGCATAATTGTGTTAAGAATGTCATCTCAAAGGACCTCTTCCTGCAGTCTTCGCTACATACTGGCTTTATTCTCTGGCACTCGCTTTATGTGCATTCGAGCAAACATGGCCAGTCATGGTCTGTTTCACAGGTTTCCCACCAGAGAGATAAAGGCCCTTCAGCCCCGGCTTGAAATCTTCCAGGGAAAAATAATGATTGGTGTGGCCAGGGTCAAATGTCTGTTTTAGAATGGTCTGCATTTTTCTGAGCTTTGCATAGGACTCTCTGATTGATGAAATGATAAGAACACAATAAGAACAGAATGTTGATGAGGTCTTGAGTTCAAGAGTACACTCCAGTTGGGGATTTGGCTCAGTGGTAAAGCGCTTGCCTAGCAAGCGCAAGGCCCTGGGTTCGGTCCTCAGCTCCGGAAAAAAAACAAAAAAACAAACAAACAAACAAAAGAGTACACTCCAATCTCCTCAGAGTTTCTTAGACTACACTCAACAATGCAATATCTTTAATAAAAACATATCTGAGAGGAGCAACTCATTAAGTTCCACTTAAACAGCAGTGACTGATACAGCGTCTCTTTCCTGAGACCAGAACCTTGTGCTTGAAGAGAGTCATGTAGCTATATCCTCAAATCAGAAACATTTTCTTATGAAGGAATGAGGTAGGCTCTTAAGACTCAGGAAGATAATGATACTTATAAAGACTAGGAAGCCTTGAAAATTACAATATTCTGGACTCCTTCCTGGGCTGCAGTAGGCAGTAAAGAGTTGCCGGGAAGGAGGAGCCTCCTCGGTAGAGCTATCTGCAAGATAGGTTTGCTCCTAAGGTGCAGCTTCATGGAGGAATTGTCACTCAAAAGTGGAATGAGTTATTTAGTGATACACCTGCCTTTGAGTGACTCTTACTCCTGGAAGTAACCCCCAAATTGCTTTGGTTTGCCAAGCTGTACTTGGATGAACACTTTGGTCTGTTGTCAGTGGCCTATTGAATGACATAGACGATGGTTCACATTGCTGTAGGGTAATGATTCTCAATTTTGGGGGTTACAACTCCCAAAGACCATCGGAAAACACAGACATTTACATCACGATTCTTACCAGTAACAAAATTACAGATATAAAGTAGTAATGAAAACAATGTTATGGCTGGGGGGTTGGTGGTGGTCACCACAAGATGAGGAACTACATTAAAAGGTCTCAACATTAGGATGGTTGAAACCATTGCTGTAGGGAAAGCCACTAGTCAGAAAGGGACAAGTCTGATGGAGAGGAAGAACTTAGAGTTCCTGAAGTAGGCAGGAATCATGTTCCCCCGACTTGTTTCTTTTCATGTTATTTTATGCCTGGTTATCTAATTTCTCCTCTGTAGCCTGTTATTCAGGGAATGGTATCAGCACCAGGGCTGTATTGTACAAATCTGTCATTCACCTTGGACTGCGTGGAGTTCTATGTTTGACACGAATTGTAAATAATGGTCTCTGGAATCTTGTAGTGTTACAGTCTAATCTGTACCAGTGACCAACTATGCATACTCGTTTGTTTCCAAGAGAATCTATTACATGTTTGGCTTGTGTAGTACACACACTCACACACACACACACACACACACACACACACACTTACACACACACACCTTCATACATACACACACACACTTTCACACACACATTCATATATATACACACATACTTACACACACACATACACACTTTCACACACACACTTTCATACACACATACACACACACTTTCACACACACACCTTCATACATACACACTTTCACACACACTCTTTCATACATATACACACACACTTACACACACACACTTTCACACATATACCTTCATACATACACACTTTCACACACACACTTTCATACATATACACACACACTTACACACACACACACACATAGACACACACATACACCAATATTCATGGGGATTTGTCATACAAAGAAAAATGAAAACACTAATTAAATGCCAAAAAACAAATTTTCCATACCAGCATTGGCAAACTAAGGTTGTTAGACTAAATCTAGCCTGGTGTGTGATTTTATAAATGGAATTTTAATAAAATATTGTATACATTTATTCATCTCTTTTCTTTGTGGCTGCTTTTATGCATTATAAGGTGAGGAAATGGGTGATCCTTTCATTGTCCATCAGAAGAGCCATGGCCAATATTCCAGTGGGAAGAACAGATTAACAAGAAAACAGAACAATGGATTCATTTGGTGACAAGCTCATAGGCTGCTTGGCTCTTCAGCTTGAAGCTCCTGAAGACTTGGGATGATGCATTCGTTTTTCATGTTTAGGTTTGATGAACTATGTACAAGGATGAAGAGATTTGACTGAAAGAAATGACTGAACCTTCAGTAATATACTGAAAGGGAGACAACCAAGTCAGTGTTCTCTTTCCTTTTCTGTGGTATTGCTTATTCCCAGGTAGAGTTAGGAGAACCCTTCTAAAATGGGCCTCTTAATTATTTATGATTAAACAAGAACTTCCTTTCAAAGCTTTTAAAAAGATTTATTAATTTTATTTTTTGTATGGCTATTTTACCTGTGTCTATTTATGTTTGGCATGTGCCTGGTGTCCTCAGAATTCAGAGGAGAACATCAGATCCCTTGAGTCTGGAGTTTCCGTGTGGGTACTGGGGATCGAACCTGGGTTCTTTACAAGAACAAGTGCTCTTAATAACTGAGTCATCTCTTCAGTGAAACCGAGAACCTCTCTATGGCCAGCTCACACAGAGAAAGTTGTAACTAATTAGAGTAATATATATTTCTGGAGAGTTGGTTTTGTACTAGAAAAGATTTAATTTCTGTGATCCTCCATATATGAGTTCTAGTTTGTAACTCACTGTGAGGAGAATAAAAATGGACAGAGAGGTGGGAACAGAGGTAAGCATTTGTTCTGAAGCCTACATTGTTGTGCTTTCTTTGTTTCTTTGTTTTCTTTCATTCTTTCTTTTCTTTGTTTTCCTTCCTTCTTTCCTTCTTTCCTTCCTTCCTTCCTTCCTTCCTTCCTTCTTTCTTTCTTTTTTCCATCCTTCCTTCCTTTCAATTTTTCTTTCTTTTTTTCCAGTTTCTTTTTTATTGGTTATTTTATTTATTAATGTTTTAAATGGTTCTCATTGGTTGATATTGTTGTTCTTCCCTTTCAGCACCTTTAGTTCAGTTCTTCTCCTAATTCCTCCATTGGGGTCTCCATGCTCAGTCCAATGGTTGGCTGCAAGTATTCAAATCTGTATTTGACAGGCTCTGGTATAGCCTCTGGGGACAGCTATACCAGGCTCTGGTCAGCAAGTACATCTTGGCATCATCAATAGTGTCTGGGTTTGGTGTCTACCGATGGGATGGATTCATAGGTGGGGCAGTCTCTGGAAGGCCTTTCCTTCAGTCTCTGCTCCATTCTTTGTCTCTGTATTTCCTTTATACAGGAGAAATTTTGGGTTGATATTTTTTGAGATTGGTAGGGGGCTCCATCCCTCAACCTGGGACCTCTGGATATTGTCTCTATCGGCTCTATCTCACTTTTGTTGGGTATTTCAGCTAATGTCATCCATGATGAGTCCTGGCATCTGGGACTTTCTAGTGGCTACCTTCAGTTCCTCATCCTCCACTGCTACACACATCTGTTCAATTTCCTGACCCTCTGTACTTCTCCCCTGTCTCCTCCTGACCAGATCCTGTTCACCTTTTCCCTCCCTCTCCACTTTCCCTCCCAGCCCTCCATCCCTCTACCTCCCATGATTACTGTTCTTCCTTATAAGTAGGACAAATCATCCATACTTTGGTCTTCCTTCTTCTTGAACTTCATATGGTCTGTGAATTGTACCTTGGGTATTCTGAGCTTTTGGACTAATATCCGCTTATCATTGAGTGCATACCATGTATGCTCTTTTGTTACTGGGTTACCTCACTCAGGATATTTTCTAGTTCTATCCATTTGACCAAGAATTTCATGAAGCCATTGTTTTTAATAACTGAGAAATACTCCATTGTGTAAATTTACCACATTTTCTGTATCCATTCCTCTGTTGAAGGACATCTGGGTTCTTTCCAGCTTCTGACTATTATAAATAAAGCTTTTTAAACAAAAATTTTCAACTTTTTATTGGTTCCTTTAAGAACATTTTAAATGAATTTATTAAATGTATAAGGTCACTTATGGAAAAGAAGTCAAAAGCTTAATATTTATGAGGAAATTCATAGATGAAACAAGTGTAGACGGTCACATTAATGACTTCAAATGATATTGTAAAGCATGGGAAAAGCAAGACCATTATAGGTCAAAAGAAAAACACTAAAATTTCTACTAAGGGTTTCAAATTGGTGAACAAAATTATCAATCAATGTCACACACACTCATCATTTCTCACCAATGGTTCTCTAAGTTCTGCATTCTTGTAGCCATTGTTGTACACAGTTCCAATGAATTCATCACTTTAAGACATTATTATTCCTTAGTTGAATCTGCATTATACACAGACTTTAAAAAGACCTATAAAATTTAAACCTTGTTGAAATACAACCTTCATAGGCTCCTATTTAGTCTTTGCATCAGTTAAAATATAAGCTGTTCTTTTATTAAGATTGATATTTGGAACTCTCTATATTTGTATTCTATTTTATATTTCAACCAACCTGAACCCCTCACAGTTTCACACTTATAATTTTATGTATCTTGTTTCTCTTCCTTTTTCATATCATTTCCTGTATTTCTATCATTACTTTTCTTTCCTATTCTTTTCCTTTTTTAGTTGGATTTTTATTTACATTTCAAATGTTATCCCCTTTCCCAGTTTCCCATCCATAAATCCCCTATCCCATTCTCCCTCCCCTTTCTTCTATGAGTGTGTACCCCAACCCATCCACCCACCTTTTCCTGCCCTCCTACCCTGACATTCCCTTCACTGGAGAATCGAGCCTTGGCAGGACCAAGGGCTTCCCCTCCCGTTGGTGCCCAACAAGGCCATCCTCTGCTACATATGCAGCTGGAGGCATGGGTCAGTCCATGAATAATCTCTGAATGGTGGTTTAGGCCCTGGGAGCTCTGGTTGATTGGGATTGTTGTTCTTATGGTGTTGCAAACTCCTTCAGCTCCTTCAATCCTTTCTCAAACTCCTCCAATGGTGATCCCATTCTCAGTTCAATGGTTGGCTATGAGCATCCGCCTCTGTATTTGTCATGCTTTGGCAGAGCCTCTCCAGAGACAGCTATATCAGGCTCCTGTCAGCATGTACTTCTTGGCAACAGCAATATTGTCTGAGTTTGGTGGCTGTATGTATATGGGCTGGATACCCTGGTGGAGCAGTCTCTGGATGGCCAATCCTTCAGTCTCTGTTCCAAACTTTGTCCCCATATTTCCTCCTATGAACATTTTTGTTCCCCCTTCTAAGAAGGACTGAAACATTCACACTTTGGTTGTCCTTCTTCTTGAGCTTCATGTGGTCTGTAGATTGTATCATTTGGTAATCCAAGCTTTTGGGCTAATATCCACTTATCAGTGAGTGCATACCATGTGTGTGTTTTGAGATTGGGTTACCTGACTCAGGATGATATTTTCTAGTTCCATCCATTTACCTATGAATTTCATGAAGTCATTGTTTTTGATAGCTGGGTAGTACTCCATTGTGTAAATATATCACATTTTCTGTATCCATTGCTCTGTTGAAGGTCATCTGGGTTCTTTCTAGCTTCTGACTATTATAAATAAGGCTTTTTTGCATGAAGATAAATATAATTTAAGTTCAACTGTTTTAAAGTTGCAGAAGATTTAGTTATAAAATGTCATTGCTGAAAATCCTCAAGTACAGACAAGTAACAGCAGAGGAGGAAACAGAAGGTTCTCTTTAGATTCTAGAAGAGGAACCACAAAAATGGAAATGGAGTCTGATTATTGTGATAGAAGAGCCAATTTACCTTTATCAACCTGATTTATTTCTTTCTTTTGTAAATGTAAATCATTACTAGATGCTATTTATTGCTTTGAGCTTTTTAAATATTATTTTAATTCTTTAAACATCACATACATTTATTTAATATACATTGATCTGAACCATTCATTCCTACCTCCCTCCTGTTATCCCTAATGGTCTCATCACACCTTCCTACAAACTTCAAGTTGTATTTTTAAAAATTGCTATTAACAATCTATTCCAGTCAGTGATTCCCATCTGCCCCTGCATGCGTGGCCATTTCCTTATGTATAAGTAACTTACAAGGTTCCTAAAGGAAATATTTTTTTCTCCCTCAGCAGCCATCATTTCTAATAACTTCTCTGAAGAGAGTGGGGGCTCAGGGGCATCTCTGGGTTTATTTCATGACCCTCTCACCACCATGGCATAGACGTATGATTATAAAAAATCAATATGATATTGCCCATAATGCTTAGAAAATTACTACTGGACCAGGTACACAAAGCCAAATAAAACCCCAAACCAATCAGAAGCCAAGAAAAAAAGAAACCCCCAAAACAGCCCCAAAATAAAAACCTACAGGATCAGATCCTGTACTAGTTAGACATTTCCTATTGATCTGATCAACCTAAACCTTTATCTAATTAGTTAGTAATTAAAAATGAAATTCTCTACACGTAAAGTGAGTGGCAACAGCTCAGTGGAGTTGTAAAAATTAAAGCTAGGAAGAGAGCTTAGAAATGGAAGAGCTCTGCTCTTGTGTTTATGAGTCAGCTAAATGCCTTGCTCAAAGTCACCCATCAGGTAGTTAAGGGCTTGCCGCTGTTACTCCTCCTCTCTCAGTACCTGAAACAGCTCCGCATTCCCTGCCTATGCACTTTCTTTTTACAGCTCCCTTCCCTTCATTTTCAAGTTTTTAACCTGCATGAGTCCTTCAGTCATCAGCGTTGGCTCGCTCAAATTTTTAAAGCTCTTCATTATTGTTACTGCACCACGGAATCCATAATGTGCTCATATTAATTATTCTCAACTTACTCACTCTTTCCAGCCTTTCCTTAATAACTCCATATGCCTTTTCCCTTTGTGATGAGCGCTTTATGAATGGCAGCTTTTGATTGGTTGATGGGTATTCCCTGTACTTCTTCATTATTGAGCCATCCCCTACCAGATGTTCTCACAGTCCTCCTTATTCCAGAAAGTCACCTTGGCTGATGTTAGAGTTCAGAATCCAGTGATGAAGAAACATCGTCCCATGATTATGTCCCTTTCTGCACCCTCAGCCTCAGGGAAGGCATTTACTATGTCTTCCTTCTTCTTGCCCTGAAAACATCCCATCCAAACATATGGGGCACTGTGCAATATAGGACAGTAGACACTATACACAGCTTGAGAATGGAAGGAATACTGCTGAGCTGCAACATGAGGGCACAATGCCCTAGCCCAAGGAAGGAAGATTTAAATGCTATGAACAATGTATCTAATCATATGTAAACCAAAAGCTTTGGGGGAATCCATGTTCAATTACAACACAAAGGAATTTAAAAAAATAACACTAATTTTATAGTCAGGAGACCTAAGTCTTATCAATACTTCTGAGGCTTGCAATTAAATTGCTGCATTAATTTGGATTTCCTGGCAAACCACTATGGAGCTCAGTTTCCTCATCTGCACAATGAGAAAGACAAGCAAACGTAAAGGAAATGCATCTTCTAGTTAGTGAGCGATCATATTTTCTGAGCCCCCAATTAGAACATATGCTCTGACAAGTGCAATTACACTTAAGGGACAAGAGACGAGAGAAATGAAATATGGATTATCCCAGACAATCTGGAACATATGAGTGCTGTATCTCTAATTATAAAATTCTTTGAAATTTAAGACCTTGATATTGCTTTGTACATTTATGGACTTTTTACAATTTATGAGTCATTAATGATCCTGGCCACAAAACACTATTAATTTTATACTTCACATTTCTCTAGCTTATTTTTACAATGTAACTGTATTCTTCAGATTCTATTAGAAATTTCTTTATGCTTCATCTTCTTATTCAAAAATACTTACAATTTATCTTATACAATCTTACAAGGGATGCTGTACACATTGTCTAAATTGTGGCTTGCACAAGGGCACTGTTCTCTTACCAGGTACAACCAATCGCACATAGAGAAAGCTGCATTAAAACATCATAGTCATCATTTCCCTGTACTAGACATACAGAATGCCAGGATAAACCCAATTCATGCCTTGAAAATGTCAGTTAAGTGGGAAATGAGTATTGCTGACTAAAGCTGTCGGAGATGGATAACAAATTATTAAGTGAACAAAGATGAAGGAACACTTGTTCCTTTGGGGTCAGATGATGAGAATCATGGAGGAACTCTTAGGGCAATTTACTGTTAGAATCCTCTTGGTCTATCTCTTCCTTATGAGGAAAGCTTCCACAGATGTACCATGTTAGCAAATTCCTCTTACACCAGGTTTGCTGAGGATGGAACATTAGTGGGAGAACAAACTTAAGCCTCTCATTGGGTAAATAGCTGTTTATCTTCTTCTAGAAGGTCTTGGGGTTGTCAGGACCTGTGGCATTCCTCCTTGAGAAGAGGCCTTTCACCCCAATTTCAATCCTTCCTTTTCTCACAAACTATCAGAGAGGCATCTAGAGACTGGAATGAAGTCTCACTAAAAGGTCAGTTACTCTGTCCAAGAGAAATAATTGAGTTCAAGGGACTACTGCTCAAGGGCTTCACTCTGGATTTGAGATCAAAGACAAGCTATAAACTTTGGCTTGGCTTTAACTTACACAGTAATGGTTTCCCTACCAAACTTGTAAGAAAAAAACAGTGGCTAGGTCAGAACATAATTCTAGGATTCAGGAATATGACCCAGTCTCCTCTTGCTTGTGATAATAGTTAACTTTTACCTGAGACTTAAATGATGAATAGGAATCTGACAAATGAATTTGAAAGGATGTTGTGATATTAATTTTTACCACCAACATGATTGACTTTAGAATTACTATGGACATGTATTTCTGATGGTGATTTCAGAGAGGTGAGGCTGAAGTAGGAAGATCGACCTTGAGTATGGGTAGTATCAACACATGGGACGGGGTGGTAAATTAAGGAGAAAGCCATCTGAGAATCCACATTCAGAAAACAAAGCAAGAAGAATGTTACTAGCCTTGCCCACCATGATAGACTGCAATGCTTTATAAGCCACAAGCCAAAAATACCCTTCCTTCTTTAACTTGCATCTTGCCATGTATTTTTCATAGAACCAAGAAAAGTAACTAAAATATCCCTAAAAGATGAAGGAAATGATAAGTAGAACCATTTGATTTATGTATCCAGGGAAGCAGAGCAGAGGACTAGCTGAGTATTTGTATAGGAAATACTAAGACCCACACTATGCAACTGAAAATGGATAGCCTATCCTGTAGACAGTGGAAAGACAGCCAGAATTATCAAATGACAGAATTTCATAATAGGACCTATTTTACGGTGTCAAGAGAAGATTGGCTAGAGGACAGCCTAAAATCAGATGCAGAGAGTCTTTTACGGGCCAACAGGCTAGGAGGGGAGAGGAAGATGCTGGTCAAAAAGAAACAAGTCTAGATGTGGGTGTAATGAACAGTGGAGTCAGGCACACTAGGATGATGCAAGAAGGAAGGGAGGCAAGATACATTTACCAGGGAAAGATGGGGTTCAGAATGATGGGTAATGGTTTCTGTGTATAGCACTTTACATGTGTTTCTGTAGGAGGCTGATCCCAAAAAGAAAAGGTTGAGGATTTAATGGACAACTGCTATTTGATTGGGTAACGACCGTTCTGTTCTGCCAATCAGCTCAAATCTTCCGTAATGAAAACTGCATTTATAGCATAGAATTATTACGGAGTGGACAGGGTCCTGAACTAGCAGCACAGAGAATGCTTTGTAATCAAAGCAACATAGTTTTGTTAAAAACGAAAACAAAAACTAAAACAATTGGCTAGGACGTTTAGATGGTTCATTCATTGAGAAATCTAGCAGTACAACTTGACCAAGTTCAGGGAAAAGTGTTAGACTAAAAAATATTCTACAATAATAATAGTAATAATAATAAATATTCTACAATAATAATAATAATAATAATAATAATAATAAGTAGCTGCATTGTTCCAGACTGTTTATACATACTGGTTTCATTTAGTCTTCAAAATAACACAGTAAATATTATTTTCCTCAGTTTATATATAGAGAGACTAGGACTTAGCAATGGTAAGTAACTTGCCTAAGGACTATCACCACTAAGTGGTAGAGTAATTACAAAACTAGACTCCCCTGGCCCCATGCTCTTTCCAGCAGAAAATGGCTCCTCTTTAGCCTACTTAAGAGTGAAGACAATTAGCAACATCATTTGCATTTAAATAATCCATTTGCTAAGCACAACTGATTCTTATCTATTTGTTAATGAATTGCTAGGTTTTATACAACCTCTGTGTCTGCTGGAGTTTTTCCAACTTCAACAATCTCATTTATTTGTCTCTCACAGATTCTGGGACACATTGATGTGGTTTCAGTTTTGATAGAATCAATCTGCCCATGATAGAAGTTTGTTAACTTTTCCTATTCAGTTCAAGTTTATAGCTCTTGACATTTTGGCTACTGAAATGTTATTGATAACTTTCTTTCTAAGATTATGTTTCAATCCAGTGTTTTATAGTAGATGTCCAATAAAATGTCTGCTAAGTGAAAGGGAAAGTGTCTTAGTGTTCTATTGCTGTCAAGAGAAATCATGGGCAAGATACCTCTTATAAAAGAAAACGTTTAATTGGGCTTTCAGTTCTTTAGTCCATTTTCATCATGGCAGGGAGCATGGTTGGCACAAATGACTCTGGAGCAGTAGCTGAGAGCTACATGCTGATACCCAGGCCAGGAGAGAGTCTCTGAGCTTGGCATGAGCTTTTGAAACCTCAAGGCCCACCCTCAGTAACATGCTCTCTCGGACAAGTCATAGCTTTTAATCCTTCTAATCCTTTCAAATAGTGCCACTCCCTGGAGACTTGGTATTCGAATTTATGAGGCTGTGTAGGTAGGCTATTCTTATTTAAAATACAACATTCCACTCTGTAAACCCCATAGTCTTGTAGCTATTTTGCAATGCAAAAATGCATTCAGTTCAACTTTAAAAGTTTCCATAGTCTATCACAGTCACAACATTATGTAAAAGCCCAAAGGTTAAACTCTCTTCTGAGACTCAAGGCAATCTCTTAACTGTAACCTCCTATAAAGTCAAAATAAAAAAGCAGGCCATATGCTTCCAACATATATTGACCTGAATATACATTTACATTCCAAAAGGGGAAAAAAGGAGCCCAGTGAGAAAGTATTAGGCCAAAGCAAGACTGAACATCATCAGGGACAACTCCAAATTCTTCTCTGTCTGATGTCAAGGAGACTTTCGGTTTACTAACTCCTTTAAAGGTCTGTTGACTGCAATATACTTCTCTCTTTTGGGCTGGTTACACACTTAGTCTGTAGCCTTTCTTCAGAAGTATTCTATAACTCTGTATCTTCCACATCTTATGGTCTCCAATACAGTCTGTTCTTCACCCTCACAGATTCAAATAAGGGCTTCTCTGTACCTCCATGCAGGGACATCCCTGACACATCTGGCCATAGTGGTCTTCCATAGCTACAGAGTCAGATTCCACAACCCCTTTAGTGTTTCCCTGGCTCTAAAAGCAGAACTACATGGCCAGAGATGCCAAAGTTCTACTGCTCGCTGAGGCTGCAACTTGGCCCCCTTCTTCAATTACATATGACTCAGCTCTCTGATTTTGATGACTTCCTTCACTGAGGAAGATAGTCCTTAATTACTTTGCAGATGTCATAAACTCAAGTCATCATTCTCTTTATTCCATCTAGTGTCAGGATTTTCTTTAAAATTTTTATCTCCTTGAGCAACGGACTTTGCTCCACTATACTTCCTAATGCCCCCCCCTTTTTTCTTCAAACCGTACATTTTGTATTAGTTTTGACCAGCTTGCTCCTTTTCTTTTTAGATATTAATAAGATTGACCACTAATAAACCTGTAACATAGTCCAATACTAGGCTGTTTTGAAGTCTCTTTTTCTAAAGCCATTAATCAAAAACTCTTCAACTTAGCCTCAGGCAGATTTTAGTATAAGGATAAAAAGCAGCCATATTCTTTCTCAAAATATTACAAGAGTGGTCACTAGACTGTTCACTAATATTTTCCCACTCTGAAACCTTCTAAACTAGGCAATCTTAATCCCTATTCTCAGCACTACTCTCTTCCATGTTCCCACTATTCTGAGCCATTAATCCCCACTTAAAGCACTCAACTGCACTCCTGTTTCAAAGACCCAATGTCAACATTCTACCAAGCAGAACCATCAGGCTTCATAACAATACCCACACCCTGGTACCAATACCTATTTCCTGGTACCAATTTCCATTTTAGTCACTGTACTATGGCTGTATAGAGACAGCAAGACCACAGCAACTCTTACTAAAGGAATCATTTCATTTAATTGCTTGCTCATAGTTTCACAGGTTTAGTTAATTTTCATCATGGTGGGGAGCAAGGCAGCATACATGATGCTGGCGCAGTAGCTGAGAGCTACATCCTGATATTCAGGTAGAGGGAGAGAGAGAGAGAGAGAGAGAGAGAGAGAGAGAGAGAGAGAGAGAGAGAGAGAGACAGAGAGAGAGAGAGACAGAGAGAGAGAGAGAGAGAGAGACAGAGACAGACAGAGACAGACAAAGACAGAGACAGACAGAGACAGAGACAGACAGAGACAGAGACAGACAGAGACAGAGACAGACAGAGACAGAGACAGAGACAGACAGAGAGAGACAGAGAGAGGGAGAGAGGGAGGAAGGGAGGGAGAGAAACTCTGGGTTTGGCATGGGCTAGTCCTTTCAATAAGCATCCAAATATATGAGCCTATAGGAGAGTATTCTTACTTAACCTCCACAGAAGTCAAGTAGTTTTAACCTTAATTTATAAATCTTGCCCACCAAAATATATTGCAGTAATCTTCTATTCTTTCTCCCAAATATCGTTTCTTAAAAAACTTTATGTGTATGGGTGTTTTGGCTGAATGTCTGTCTGTGCAGAGACAGAGAGAAGGTACTAAATTTCTTAGAATTTGGGTTGTGAATGGTTGTGAGGTGTCATGTGGGTTCTAGGAATTGAACTATTCAGGTCTTCTGGAAGAGTAGCAAGTGTGCTTAACTCTGAGCTATCCCTTCAGCCCTAGGACTCTCAAATATTTTTTCTGCTTTCACATAAATCTCAAACTCCATATAAGAAATTCAAGACAACTAAATCCTTTGCTAAAATGTCTTACTTGTGTCTTCCCTTTTTGGTTTGACCCTATGATGGACAATCCATTTAATTTCTCTTTTCTCCTTTGTTTCTTCAGGAGAATCTACCATAGATAAACTAAATGAATTGAATCACTTCTAACCTCTACTGTAATTAATAGTTATCATCATGTTCAAGGGCTTCCTGGGTACTAATTCCTACCAAATAGAATGTTCCCCTACAGCTTTGTGTGTTTAGTGTTTGGTTCCCAGATGGCAGTCACTGTGGCTGATCCCTACAACTTACATTCAGTCCAATCCTGTGTTATATTTTTATGTCATGTATGTCATCACAGTGATAAATCTGATAATACACATGCTCTAACACAGCTACATAACCTTTTTTAAACTCTAATTGCTTTCCTACCATTGAACTGTTGCTTGTACAGCCTTTCCCCCTTACAGAGGAAATCACTTGTGGAGACCATGTGGTTTCACTTCCTTTGCCTGAATATAAAGAAGAGGGTGTAAATTAGTCGTAGGGTCCTAACATTCCTGGACTTAAAAATCCTCAAGCCAAAGCTTTTAGACCCTTTCATGAGGAACTAAAGTAAACCTATAGGTGGGCTCTGTTTACTATTTGGATCCCTTCAGGATGACGTCCCCTTAACAGCTATTGATTCCAATTACCCCTAAGTCCCAAGGTAAATGGCACCAGTACCACACTCTGTTCCCATCTTCGTATCTGAACTAACCACTGTCCCCTCTGAACCTATTACTGACCTTCACCTTATGGGTTTGGATTCTGTGTTTGTGGTTGTCTTTTGCTTTTCATGTTGATTATTTATATCTGAATTGATCCTCTACACAGTCTATGTGCCCTAAGGGTGAACTCTGTGCCAGAGTCACTTCTGAGTTTTCCACAGCTCTAATCACAGTGTGAGGATTAATGTCTGTCCAGTGAATTGCTGCCCCACACACACTGCCTTTGTTAAGGTCACAGAAAAGCAAGCTGTGTTTTTTTTTTTTCCTGAACTACATTTTACTTTCCTTGAGGGCAAGATTCAAGCCTTGTTCATCTCTGAATCACTGCAGCCTGCAGAACTCAGTAAATTGTTATTGGTAGTTCTGTGAATAGCTTTCTTTATTCTCTGTCAACAATCATATTGTGTCCACTTAATATCCTTCAACTGGCAAATTTACTCTAAAATATTCTGTTTCTCGGGCTTATTATTTTGCATTGGTCTTTTTTCCAAATTAGAACTAGGTATCAGGGATTTAGTCAATATCAAGATCTTGAAGGGAGACATTCACAGAGCAGAGAGAGAGAGAGAGAGAGAGAGAGAGAGAGAGAGAGAGAGAGAGAGAGAGAGAGAGAGTTCGGCAGGGTAGAACTGGAAGCAAATGTGACAGGGTTGACAGAGGAAAGCCATGGAGAATTTGAGGAAAGAAAAGGGAGAAGAGATGAGCAGTTCCAGAAAGGATGAGCAGATAAAGAGGCAGACACAGGACAGGCAAAAGGGGTGGGAAAAGACAGAAAAGAAGATAACAAAGCCGGACCGTAGAGCACAGGTAATGGGAAAATGGTGCTGATGGTAAAGTACAAAAGGGTAGATGAGTTCTGATCCCCAGGACCCACATAAAAAGACAGGTACGGTAGCATGTGCCTGTAATCCCAGCTTTAGAGAGACATAAACTGGAGGATTTCTCTGGCTTGCTGGCCAGTCTGTATAGCCAAATTGGGGATATTCATGTTCAATGAAGAGCCCTATATCAAAAACAGGGGAGAGTGATTGCATGACAGCCAGTATTAATCTCTAGCCTGTCCATATATGCAAACACATATGTAGGCACACCCTAATACACACAAGGCATGCACTTCCTTGTATAGATTTCCCTGTATAGACTAGCAGTTTATCTCTGTTGTCATAGTGATATCTTAGGCACCCACAACACCCTGGGCTCTCTACATTAAGGTGGGAATGACGGAGGCAGGTCTGTAACCCCAGTACTCAAGGACAGAGGTAGGAATGTTAGTTTGATATCATCCTCTTCTACCTAGCAACTTCAAAACTATTCTAGAATAGTTTAGAATGTTCTGGAATATACGAGACCCTGTCTAAAACAAAACCCAAAATGACCCCCCTCTTTCTTCTTATACGTATGGGGAGGATAAACGGTGCTAACAACAATAAAATATAAACATGAGTAAGAGACTTACGAGAAAATGAAAATAAATAGTGGGTACAGAGACTGCCAGTGAGAAGAACAAGACAAAGAAAGAACTGCCGGGAAAGGACAATAAATTCACATGTTTGCTTGAGCACAGGGGCTGCTCCGTGAAGAGAAGAGCACATCTCTTCCTTTGATCAACCACATAGCAGGAGACAATCAGATCAGAAAGAAAATGAGTTAATAAAGTGGCTAGAGGCACAGCGGGTTTGATATGCAGGGCGGGGAGAGCATGGAAGGAGAGCATCTGACACATCTAGAAGAATGCCCGCCTAAGGTTCACTGCCACGGATGTGCTGGCGGCATGGGTACAGCCAGGCTGGCAATAGAACTCCCAGACTCCTGGATCCATGATTCCTCAAAGTAGGCAGTCTCAGCGTGTTCATGCCACCAGGGAGCTGATTGGAGAATTTGCCTAGAGACTTCCTTTACCATGAGACAGGCTAGAAGAAGATGAGATCAATATTGCAAAGGGATAGTTTTTCTTCTATATTCCCTTGCTGTCTCTTACAGAGCTACATTGCCGACTTATCAAAAAAGCAAGTTAGTATTTAATCAGAGCCACATCCCATGCAAGGGTTTCTTTGTGGATTTCTAGATTGCTTGGAACGAGATCTCTCCAAACATCAATGGCAATTTGGAAATTTTCTTAATCACATGTAGAACATATGACTATATATAAAGTTGCATGGCTCTGAGCGCATACTGTGGATCACACATTGTTTATAGGCTGTTTAGAGGAAACCCAGTTTGAGAGATGCTGGATAATCTGTTCATAGTACAGGGCTAGAAAGTGGTAAAAGCAAGACAGGGTCTAGGTCACCTGAATGGCAACACCTTTGTGCATGGATCCTGTATATAATTTTTTTCTTTTAAACCACCGGACAAAATATGTTTGTATAGCAAGTGATAGTTTAGAACAACTGAGATGACTCACTTGCTCAGACTGTGTCCCCTTTAAGAAGATGCTATAGGATATGTCTCCTCCAAGCTCCTGCTTTTCCACAATGGATATCCACCTTATGGAGTTCTTTTGAGAAATAGTGGAACCTTTAGGAGGTGGGGCTTACCTGACGAAAGAAAGTGTCACTGGAAGGGCGATCCTTGAGGTTTATGTTCAAGTCCTCTTTCTGCTTTCTGTTCCCCTGGGATGTGCGTGAGAGGCTGCCGCTGTGCTCTCTGTGGCCATGCATTCTATGTCTCTGGCTCGATGAACTGTACCTTCAAATAATGAATCAGAATAAACCTGCCCTTAAGTTTCTTCTGACTAGGTATGTGGTCACAGCATGTGAAAAGGGGCACACCCGGATGCTTGTGGTTTCAATGGTTCTGTCCTGTTGGTGTCTAATCTAGAGGGAAAGATCACTGTTTCTGCTGACTTAAAAGGCAGCGGGACAAAGTAAGCCAGAAGTGTTCCCTGTGCAGAGAACCAGATGCTTGGATTTAGAAGAATTCAGCTCCAACTGAAATCCTAGACACGATTTCTATTCTCAGTTCTTATATCAATTAATGGGATATTAGAATGCACATGGTGGGATGCATGAAATCACATATACATCAACACTCAAGTCCACTGAATTAATGTCAAAGTGAACATCTCGGGATTTAAGTTCCAAAGACTCTAGATATGCAGCAGCAGAGGTAGGGAGGGAACTCACCTTTGCTACCTTAGGGCAGAGGTCATTGTGCATGGGTGAAACGTTTGGGAAAGAAATGAATAGATAAAAAATACAACTAAGACTTAAAAAAGTTAGGGTATAAGAACGCTAAGGATGAAAACCTCAATTTAATAGTCATGCATGCTTCATCTGGAGATATTTGTTACGCTGATGTAAGTTTTAGGATCTGAAAGTCAGAAATAGGTTAAGAAAATGGGAGCCAGACGTGGGAGTGAGATGGCACCATAGTAATCCACACAACCAGGCTCTAAGGCAGCTCAGCATATCCTGGGGACACCAGTCTGTGGAGCACCTGATATGAGAGGCGCTGTTTTTAGAGGAGAAATGGTGAAATGGGAGAGGCTACGGCCATGTAGACAGAGTAACCATGGAACGTGGTATGTGGCGTTGCATTGCCATTTGAGGACTAGAAATCAAAGAAGAAGGAACCTATGTGGACACGGTAGCCTTTAACCCCACAACTGGATAGGCAGGGCCAGGTGGGTGGATGTCTGTTAGTTCCAGACTGATCTACATAGCTGGTTCCACGTCAGCCAGGGTTATGGAAAAGCCCCAAAGCGGAAAAAAAAAAGTACAGTCTGAGACTTGCAAAAGGTGAACCGTACACTTCAGGTTGCAGAGTGGAGGCTGGCATAAGCTTTCTGAAGGTGAGTTTAAAAGGGGGTTAAGAATGAAAAATGACTCCTGGGAAGAGATAAAGGGAGGGAAGCAGGGACTGCCGAGATGGGAGGGGCCAAATTTGGTACCCATGGCAGGATTGCTGCAAGCGGAAACCAAGATGCACAAGATTATTAAGGCGTAGGTTCAAGGCAAGACTCCTAGAGACTCTGGAAAGTTGAAAAAAAAAAACCACCCAGCAGTTAAGTTCTTAATATAACCTCGAATTATATATATATATATATATATATATATATATATACACACACATATAATATATAATGTATATAATATATATGTATATTATATACTATATATACTAAATATACTATATATACATATATGTATAATATATAATATATAATATATAATATATAATATATAATATATAATATATAATATATAATATATAATATATAATATATAATATATAATATATAATATATAATATATAATATATAATATATAATATATAATATATAATATATAATATATAATATATAATATATAATATATAATATATAATATATAATATATAATATATAATATAATATATATGTTTATATATGTATATATATAATATATTAAATGTATAACATAATATAATATAATAATATGACTTTTTATATATATGAAATACAGTATGGGTGGACTGATGGTGTTTCACAATGGAGAGTATAAATGCCAATAAAACCCCAGCAAATGACTCAGCTTAGGAAGATTTCAAATTATCACTAAACCAAACATAACATAGTGCATCCTTAGTGTTATAGCAAGAAAGGCATTTTAAATTGATTTTTAGTAAAGTACTATGCTTAGGCAAATATGAGTTCTGAAATCAGTGAATATATTTCTCCTCACCTTCCTGGGTGGCACAGGGTTGAGGGGCATGGATTCTGAAACAAGGAAATCTGAGTCTGAATTCTGATTTCCCTTCTAATTATCTAATGACTGGCAAGTTAGTTAGCCCCATTTCGGTTACACAGTTCGTTCTGTGACATATGGATCATGTTACATCTAATGATATATTACATTACCCCACTGCTTTAGTGTGAGGAGGGCATCACATAATTCACTTGGGAGAATCAGCTAGTGGGATTTCCATTCATAAAGAGAATACTTTATGTATTTAGGCATTGTATGTGCTGACTAAAAGAAGGTTCTGTAAACTTTGCCTAAAATACGATATTTTTTCTAAACTTACATTTCTCCACTAGAAATTTTCTCCAAATAATTTTCTAGCTTAGAAAATATATATGAGCATTTTTCTTCCTTGTAAAGGGTGACCAGACACAAGGAGATGTGTAACAGCGTCGCGTTTGAACCTAATCACGCACTATTGAAAGACCCAGTTCTCTAGTATCTAGTGATACTATGATCCATATATTTAAAGCTGCATACCTGAAAACAAAATTCATACTTATCCATGCTGTTTTGAAAACATGAAACCTTGAACAGAATGTATTTTAAAAATTAACTAGACTCAGATTTAGCCGTGGCCTCCTTTCTCACTCTGCTTAACGGATCATCACACTGGCCAATCGATTGATCCTTTATTTTGACTTATTTTGGATCCTCCTGCCATTATTCTAATCTGACCAGAGCCCCTTTCTACTTCTAAATCTTTTGCTCCCAGCGGCAGATTGCCCTTTCAGTGCGTGGTCCATTCTATTTTTTTGTGACTGCTTTGGGACTATAAGGGATAACGTTTTTAATCCCTGTAACACCACATGCTTGTTCTTTCAGAGAGATTTACTTTCTGCTAAAGTTGGTGAGATTTCTTGCTGATGTCAGGTTGAGCATTCATACATATTCAGCACTTTGTCCCGACTGGACTCGGTGGAAAGAGTCCTAGGGGTTTGCACTTTCCATTAGCATGGTCATTGTGATCAACATCCCTGACATCAGCACGCTGTCCACTGCTGTTTCATGGCTCCTTGTTGGGAAGCAGGCACTTGCTCATACTGCATGGGAGACCAAGATACACAGGCTCCACTTCCTTCCCTGAAACACATGGATACTCAGTTGTGAAAATATACAAATAAATATTAAGGTTCAGAACCAGCTCATGATATGGCAAGAATGCTGGGCCATGGGATATACATAGGCCTGCCTCAGGAAGTTTGCAGAGTCAGTGTGATAAGTTGGAGAACTGAAGCAGGATCATTTGATCTCTCTCTCTCTCTCTCTCTCTCTCTCTCTCTCTCTCTCTCTCTCTCTCAAGTAAAACGCCAATCCTTTTGCTTATAAGACATCACCATCACCAAGAGCAGCTTAGAGCTGAGCTGAGCTGAGCTGAAGTTAGATAACATACATTTGCATGTTTGAGGATTGATCTGGCTCTCAGAAATAAAATATATTATAAAATCTGTGATTTGTGGGGAGCCAAGAAAGTTGTGAGTCCTGAGTGGATGTGGTTTTGCAATGGGCAGAGCCATATCAAGATCCAAGCCTTAGACCAATGGGAAAGTGGCAAATCCTTCTCCCTGGGGTGAACCTCAAAAGGGAATATGAAAGCTCTCCCTTCTGGTTCATGCGTGGATGTGAACGGTGTGTGAAGAGACTATCCACCATGGATACCTTCCCCTGCATATTTACGGCTGGAAGACTGCTCTCTAGAGAGAGTGCTTTTACGGAGATTAGCTAAACCTGTCTCCTTGATCTAGGGATACACCATAAACTCTGCTTCCTTCTTTAGCTGCATGTAATAACCCCACCTCTTGGCTCAAGTATATATCATAAATATCCTGAGCTTCTTGGCTATTGCCATTTCTCCATCAGAGAGCACAGCCTACTCAATCCCATTTTGTCTGTCTGTCTGTCTGTCTTTTATTCATTTCCTCGCCACCTCAAGTCGGGTCCAAGTCCCTAGAGCCATGCTAGATCTGACAATCATTTTATCTCTCTCAGTTATGATTTTCATATACCACTTCTAGTCAGGTTCAAGTCCATAGAGCCAAGCTAGACATGACAATAATTTTATCTGTCTCTTAGTTATAATTTTCATATAAAATTCTGTATTTTCTGTACCTATGTGTAAGTATGCAGGCTTCTTCAATCTTTACATTTGCTCCCAGCTGATTAAGTTAATGACTATACAGTTGAAACTCAAGAGTCATTGATTTCAAATCTCATGAATCCTATAGTTGACTTACTATACTTAATTTTATGAGAGTAAAGATTTTCCTTGTGCCTGTTTTAATGTTTTTCTACTCATTTTTGTAAAGTGCATGGCGACCAGAAAGACCACTTCATCTAACACAAGGAAGCGCAATGCGTGTAACAGAAGCAGCATTGAGCTGCAGCGGTATCGGGAGGGCGTGGCTAAAGTCCTGACCTCTGACCCTAGGATGCCTTCTCTGTTCTTCACCTCACAATGTTCTGTGGTGGCTATAAAGGGGCCCCGGGGCTGTGTTGAGTGGGATGCAATTTTTAGAATACATCAGTGCGGTTGTCTTCGAACTTTATTGTTAGCCACAAATGTTGCATTGCCAAATTTCAGTGCCGGTAGAGAAATGGCATTTCCAGGCTGGTACTTTGAGATGTTCATTCTTCAACTAATTCAGGGAAGTCAGTATTTAGTCTATAAAATCAGAGTAAAGGTGTCAACACCCAGTGCCTCTTATCAGCATGCTCTCATCCTCACTATCAAATAGAAATGTAAATTTTAGTTAGTAGGGACCATCTGATTTGCATATCACTGTCAGAGAAGGTAGAACTTGTCATATGAGCAATAGAAACGTCACACGTGGCTCAGGTTTCTCTCTCTCTCTTTTTCTGATTTCGGTTGCTCTTTATTTCCAGTTTCAGTGTGCTTACGAATGTAGTTTTTAGATGCACGGCGGCTCTTTTACGCTTCCTTTAATCTTGGTTCTTCTTGGACTTCACGTGGACTGAATCATGTTTACCTTAGGAAGAGGAGCCATAAAATTTTGCTGCTTGTATCGGCTGTTGCGCTATAGGTTCAAGTGCCTGCCAGAGGTTCTCTTCCTGTTCATCACAGAAAAGAAAACACATTACCTAACATATCACCTTCTCTCCGCCCTTACCTACCTGGCAGATCCTTCCACGGCTCCGCTCTGTGTTCAGCTCAATTAGAACCAGGCACTCCAGAAGAAAAATAATGCCTTTGCTCACTGCTGCTCATGACCAATGTACTTTTCTGAGCCTCAGGGGGAAAAAAAAAAAACAATCCTGGGTATACATTCTTCTAAAATGACATTGTTACATTTTCTATCTATACAGCAGTGTAGTTAGAGTCCATTTCAAATTAATAGTCTAAGTTGTAACGAGCTCTTCACTGGCTTGTTTTACTGTGGTTTTTGTTTTTCAGCTAGGGTGAAAGTCACCTAATTAAAAACAAATATTTTCAAGCGAATAATTCAATGCCATTTAGTGTGTTTACCACTCTGTGAGTTAATCATGAGTACCTAGCTTCAAAATATCTTCCGCAACTCAGAGAGAAATCCTCAATCCATTAAGCAGATGTTCACTGTCATATTTTGCTTTCTATTGCTTTGATGAAGACATCATGACCAGAAGCAGCTAGGAGGGGGAAGGGTTTGCTTCATTTTACAGCTAACAGACTGTCCTGAAGGAAGGCCAGTGCAGGAACTCAAGACAAGAACTTGGAAGCAGGAACAGAGGTGATGCTATAAAAGGACTCGGCCTACTGGCTTGTTCCTTGTGGTTTTCAGAGAGAACCTGCTTTCTTATACTACTCAGAACCATTGCCTAGGGATGGCACCACCCACAGTGGGCTGAGCCATCCCACCTCTGACGTTCATCATAAAAATGCTCCCACAGACTTGCCAATTTAGATTTCCTCTGTCCCCAGATGACCTTAGCTACGGTCATGTTGACAAAAACAAAAACAAACAAAAAACCCCAACAAACAAACAAACAAACAAACAAAAAACAACGAACCTGCACACCAACCATACCTGTTTCCCTCAGCTCCTGAAAACCATCGGTCTACTTTCTGAGTCTGTGGATCTGACTATAGTAGATATTTCTTATAAATGGTGTCATGCAATACACGGTCATCTGCAAAGGTCTTCATTCACTTAAGCTGATTTTGAGGATTAAACTGGTAGATAATTTACCTAAGTTTGAACAAGTACTCACTGTGCAGCGTGTGTGTGTGGTGTGTGTGTGTGTGTGTGTGTGTGTGTGTGTGTGTGTCTGTGTGTGTGTGTGTGTGTGTGTGTGTGTGTAACAATTTGTTTACCCTATTAACTGTAGAACATTGTAGATGTTCTCACTGTTTGGTTACTATACACAGTCCTGTGGTAAAGATAGATAGGGATTGCTTAAGTACCTGTTTTCTTAATCCACAGTATTGCAGATAATATAATAATTCCACTTTGCACCTTTTGAGCAGTTGTCAAACTGCTTCATTTTCCACAGTGGCAGAACCACTTTTTGTCCCCCACCCGCAGTATCCGAGGACACCAACATCTTCACAGCCTCACTAACTTTTGCTCTTTCCCCCTTCCCAAACAGAGCTACAATAATGGGCATGGAATGACTTTCAATTTTCTTCTTTTGTCTTTTCTCAGAACGTTCTGTACCATTTGAAATCACAATTAAAGTTTCCTCAAACTACATGCCAAGTTAATGCTACACATGCCTGTGTTTAGCCAGCCTACAGAGCAGAGCTGGTTAGAAAGCAGTTGGGAAGCAGAATCCAGCTCGGCATGAATTGTTTCGAAGATTCTTTAAAGCTGGTCAGGCAAATAATCGAAGCAAACCCTGTAGTGGAGGGAGGCAAGAGAATTCTAAGGCATTCTTCAAGACTCTCACTGTTGTATGTACCTCTAATACTCGCATTCCTATGTGTACTGGCTATCCCCAAATATAATAGCCAAATGCTTCTCTGATTTTGTTTTCTTGTAAGGGAGTGTCTGGGGGCGGAAAAGGGGTGTGGATGGGGAGGAGAACACCCTTATAGAAGAAGGGGAGGGAATAGGGGGCTTATGGACAAGAGACTAAGAAAACAAATAACTTCGAAATGTAAATAAAGAAATATAAAATTAAAAAAAGAAAAAAAAGAATGGAGATTCTCTACAGAGCACTTCTCATGGAGAGAGGGGGAGAGAGAGACAGAGAGAGACAGAGACAGGGAGACAGAGACAGAGACAGACAGAGAGAGAGAAAGAGAGGGAGAAAGACAGAAACATATCTGGGACATCTCTCCTAAGGTTCTTGGCTGGCATTGGTTAAGCTACCAGGTTGTAAGAGGGTCATGTGGCTAGGACCAGAGTGTGTACTACAGAGCTGGGAACAATTCCTTTCAGGCAGTTAGTGGACAACCAGGAAGTGTAGCACAAGGAACCAAAATCCTTAATGAAGTCAGCCGAGAACCCTGCACTGCAGGTGAGAGCTTAGTCAGGCTGATGCTGTAATTTACACCACGTAAGTTCTTGAGCTGATAGAACTCACGTAATCCCACCTGTACTTCTTACCTGAAGAACTAGTGTTAGTAAATGGTGTTATCTCAAAGTGTTAGATCTGTTACACTGCAGTAGAGAATTAATGCAAGGGACTATCCAAAGTACTTAGTAACTAGTAATTGGAATAATTTGGCAATAACTTGTCTCTGGCAAGTTATGGGAGATGCTGGGCATGACTAATACATGAGAGTAGCTGGCTGTTCTCCCTGGTCCAATAGTGCTTTCCTCAGTAGACAGCCTGCCAGAGTAGAGGGTCTTGGCCAGTTCATCACCAACAAGTTGCATTAACTTTGCCTTTAGGTACTTCTCACCCAGCTGTGGCCCTCTCACCTCAGGTGTGGTCTTTCCATTTTCTTGCAGTCTGAAAGGATTCTGGTTTCTTAGTGTACATATTTAATGAGCTAAAAACTCTATGTTGATGATTAGTATTAGAATGATTTTTTTTCTGTGATGCAAGACCCTGGTAGATACAAAATCTCCATAGATTTTACCACCCTATTCATCTCATTAATGTGTATATTTAGCTTTATAAAAGCTTATACTGCATATAAACATAGTGTCAAAATTGTTAGATTAATGTTTAGAGCTGTGTACTTGTTTTAGGGTCATGTGAATGAAATGTAGCAAAAGTATGTAAAATAGGACACGGAATAAAACTTATATATACACACAGCTAATTCATTCACCTTTCTCTTGAGTTAAGTTGTGTTTCTAAAGTGGGTAAAATCTTTTGCTTCCAGTGCTCTTTCTTTACTACTGTATCATATTAAATTATCGTCTCTATAAATTATCTTCATTTTGTTCATGTTTAACACCTAAGGCTCTGTTAAGATACTGGTCTTATACAGTATAGATCAGTTCACATGGGTCTTTGATGAGAAAGACAGATGTCTTTAGGAATTAGGGTAAGAAAAGGCAAAGTATAAACTTCAGACATAGATACAGACTGCTGAGAGACTGAGAAGGAGGCAAGGAGAGGAAGAGGGAGAGGGAAAGTGGGAGGGGGAGAGGAATGGAAGGAGGGAGAGAGAGAGAGAGAGAGAGAGAGAGAGAGAGAGAGAGAGAGAGAGAGAGAGACTGAGAGAGAGAGAGAGAGTCTAAAAGGCTGTGATGGGATAACCTTTCAACACATTTAAAATCATTCAAGGTGTTTGGTGTGAGAGGAATAGACACAGTCCTTAAACTTTAGAGCCTACAGTGTAAAAATTCAGGACATGCAACCATTTACTTTAGTAAAATTCTTGAATACAGCCAGTTGAAGTACAACTTAAAAGAAGACGCAGAAATGGGAGGATTAAGAAAGATATTGGTGTGACAGTAATAATATACAAAAAGATAAATTTGCTAATATGTTTTAAAATTGATGATGGATGACACAGAACTAGATGTTATTAAAACTGCATAATAAGAAATATTGATGGGAAATGCAAAATGTAAGTGAGTGGGAGTGGTAATCTCCTGATTTTTTGGAACAAATAACCAATGTTGACTATATTGCCACATTTAGTTATAATCATAAGGACTGACTTCTTAATATTTGTCTTATACTTTCTGAAATTCATTTCTGTCTTTTAGGAAAAATGTCACTTATTCTAAAGCTACATATTTATGTAAATTTCTGTGTTTCAATTTTTATATTTCTTGCTTAATTAAAAAATAAAACTCATAAGTTGTAGTGTGATGTCATTTCTATGCAAAAGTATCTATTCATCTATCTCTATATCATCCATATTTCGACTTACTTTTACTTGTGTGTGAAATGATGAAATACATCAAGATAGTACAATTCTACCAAACAAAGGTATATCTAATTGCAAAAATTGAAAATTAATATTAATATGCAGATTTATCTGAATATTATAATAATGGGTGACTTCAAATACTCTGTTTCTACAGGTCTTCCAGACCAAATGAACGAATGAATGAATGAATAAATAAATAAATAAATAAATAAATACAGAAACAGAGACACAATGGAAACAAGCAATAACATACATCAAGCCTATCTAGTATATTTAAAGACCATTCCACCTTCACACTAAAAATAAAAATTCTCAAGAACCAATAAAACTTTCTTCAAGATTGACCATATTTTAGGACAAAGCAAGTCTCAAGGAATATATGAAAATAGTACAAAAGAGCATTTTATTCTATCTGAACAAAATGAAATATAGGTAGAGATCATCAGCAGGAGAAACTACAGAAACCATTCAAATTGAGGTAGAGGAAGTAACGCTGTGGAATGAGGAAACCAAGACAGAAATATAAAACTATTTCTAGAATGGGTAAAAGTGAAAGCACAACAAACCACAATCTACATAAACATAACCATGGCCATCCTATTAGGGAAGTTTATAGTCTTAAGCGCCTGCATCAAACATTGGAGCATGCAAACAAATAACTTAATGATACATACTCAGACCTTGGAAACAAAGGACAACTGAAAAATACTGAAAAAAAAAAACCCAGCCAAATTCAATAGCAATATACAGGGCAAAATAATTAAGAAAATGGGAAAAATTAACAAAATATAAAAAGTGACCACAAGATCATTAAAAGGGCTTCTCCTTCTATTGATGCCAGACAATGCCATTCTTTGCTACACAGGTGGCTGGAACCATGGGTTCCTCCATGTGTACTCTTTGGTTGATGGTTTAGTCCTTGCAAGCTCTGGGAAGTCTGGCTGGTCGATATTGTTGTTCTTCCTAGGAGTGGCAGGACGAGCATCCTCATAGAAGCAGGGGAAGGGGGGATGGGAGAGGGGGGACTAGGAAAGGGGATAACATTTGAAATGTAAATACATAAAATATCCAATAAAAAAGAGAAAAGAAAAGAAACCACTAAAGAATTAGTACAACAAAAAAGCTATCTTTTTGATAAAATTAACAAAATGAATCAAACTTTTGCCAATTTAACCAAAAGAAAAAGTGTTCACATTAATAAAAATTGAGATGTAAAGAGATATCAACATATACCAATGCAATCAGAAAATCCTAAGGACATTCACCCAAAACATGTATTCTTCTAAATAGAAAAATTTAATTTAAATGTATATGACCCATGAAAATGAAACCAGTATTATATAATTTAATACATATGAAACTCTAAGACCTTTACCAAAATTTCTTAAAGATTTAAGCACTTTCAGCAAAGGGACATGTTACAAAATTACTTACACAAAAATCAGTAGCCTTCTTATATAACAAAGACTGACACCTAGAGAAAGAAATCAGAGAATAATCCCATTGACAACAAGCACAGAAGATAAAAATATCCGTTAATAAACCTAACCAAGACAAGGAAAGATTCTTTTAATGCAAGCATTAAACATTGGGAAAAGAAATTGAGGGAGACACTGGACGTTAGAAGCCTTTACCATAGTCATGGTTGTGAAATTAACCTTCTTACAAAAAAGCGATCTATACATTTAATGCAATATCATTAAAAAATTTCAGGCCATTTTTCACAGATGTAGAATGATCAGCCTTAAAATGTACAAGGAAGCATAAAATGATAAGGGGGAACAAGGAACTCCTGAAGAAATGATGCTGTGGGGGCTGGTGTGATGACTCAGCAGGCGAGAGTGTATGCCAACTCACACTGTGTCCTGACTATGAGCCCCAGATTCCAAGTAGAAAGAGAGAAGGACTCCAAAGAGTTGTCCTCTGTGTGCCTGTGTATTCTATTATCTGTGTGCGTGAGTGTGAATGAGTGTGGTGTGTGTGTGTGTGTGTGTGTGTGTGTGTGTGTGTGTGTATGTGTGTGTGTGTGTATGTGTGCACATCCAGCCCCCATCCCCCCACATTAAATAATACTAAAATCTTAAAGAATATGTACTGTAGGAGGCAGAAAGGGAAGCACTATACTCAATTACTTTGGTAATAAAAAACAACATGATATTCGCCCCCAAATAGACTCTTACACCAATGGAGTATTATAAGAAACATAGGTGTAAGTCTACCTAAAGTTACATTATTTTAAAAAAAAATCAAAAATACACATTGGGAAAAGACTGCATCTTCAACAAATGGTGCTGGTAAACTCAACTAGATATCAATATGTAAAAGAACTGTAACTAGGTTCTTACCTCTGACCATATTGAAAACTCAACTCCAAATGGATCACTGACCTCTACATAAGACCTAGCTATCTGAAACTGCTGTAGAAAAAAGTGAGGAATCCACTTCAAATTATAGACACAGGTAAGGACTTTCTGAATAAGAGTGCAGTCACATAGGAAATAAGAGCACCTATTGACATATGATGTCTCATGAAACTGAATCCTTATATCAATAGAATGAAGAGGCAGACCACAGGATGCGAGAAAAGCCTTTGCCAGATATATATCTGGTAGATTAGTGCCTAAAACACACACAGATAGGCATACATACACACAAACATGCACACGCACACACACATGCACACACGCACATGCACACATGTACATGTATCTATCTATCTATCTATCTATCTATCTATCTATCTATCTATCTATCTATCTATCTATCTATCTATCTATCTATCTATCTATCTATCTTTCCATCTATCTATCTATCTATCTATCTATCTATCTATCTATCTATCTATCTATCTATCTATCTATCTATCTATCTATCTATCATCTATCTATCTATCTACTCCAGATGTTATTCCCCTCCCGGACCACCACCCCAATTGTTCCACATCCCATATCTCCTTCCCACTTCCGGAACTCCCCTCATTTGTCTCCACAAGAATGTCTCCACCCCACCCACCCCACCAGACCTCTAAACTTCCTGGGGCCTCCAGTCTCTTGAGGGTTAGGTGCATCTTCTCTGACTAAACCCAGACCCACGAGTCCTTTGCTGTATATGTGTCGGAGGCCTCATCTCTGTTGGTGTATGCTGCCTGGTTGGTGATCCAGTGTCTGAGAGATCTCAGGGGTCCAGGTTAATTGAGACTGCTGGTCCTCCTACAGGGTTGCCCTCCTACTCAGCTTCCTTTAGCTTTTCCCTAATTGAACCATATGGGTCAGCAGCTTCTGTTCATTGGTCGAGTGCACCTATCTGCATCTGACTCTCAGCTGCTTGTTAGGTCTTTTGGAGGGCAGTCATAATAGTTCCCTTTTTGTGAATGCCCCATAGCCTCAGTGAAGGTGTCAGGTCTTGGGGCCTCCCCTCAAGCTGGATCCCACTTTGGGCCTGTCACTGGACCTTCTTTTCCTCAGGCTCTTCTCCATTTCCATCCCTGAATTTCTTTCACATGGGAAGAATTCTGAGTCAGAGCTTTGACTGTGGTATAGCAACACATCCCTCACTTGATGGGTTGGTTCTCTCTGCTGGAGGTGGATTCAATAAGTTCCCTCTCCCCACTGTAGGACATTTCATCTAGCTTCCCCTTTAAATCCTGAGAGTCTCTTGCTTCCCAGGTCTCTGGTACATTCTGGAGGGTCCTCCCAATCTTCTTCCTCCTGAGGTTGCCTGTTTCCATTCTTTCTGCTGGCCCTCAGGGCTTCAGTTCCTTTTCCCTACCCAATACCAGATCATGTTTTCCTCTCCCCCCATCCCATCCCCTTTCCCTCCACTGCCCTCCCTCCCTCCCTGCCTTGTGGTTGCTTTCTTCCCCCTCCCAAGTGGTACTGAAGTGTCCTCATTTGGGCTCTTCAGCTAGTTGATCATATCTTAAAAATATTAAACATCAAGAAAACTATCTAGTTTAAAAATTAACAGAGAGCTCTCAAAAGAAATATACATGAGTAATAAACACTTTCAAAGGTGTTCAAAAATCCTTAGCTGTCATGGTATTCCAGATTAAAACTACTTTAAGCTTCCCCTATACGTCAGTCAGAATAGCCATCATCAAAAATATAAATGACAACATATGCTAGTGTTGGTATGGACAGGGTGGCCTTTGATATACTGCTGATGAAAGTATATATTAATACAGCCATCTTGGATGTTAGTGTGGGATTTCCAAGAGATTAGAAACACCATATGGCCCATCTATACCATTACTGCACCTTATCCAATGCTCTACCAGAGAGCTGCTTGCTAATATCTTTTCATTGTTTCTGTATCCAGAACTTCTAGGAAACTTAATCAACATAGCTGTACATCAAGTGATGAATGGACCATAAAAATGTATATCTGCACAGCGAAATTTCTTTGCACTGTAAAAGGAAAAAATAAAATTTGCAGGACTATTTGATGAAACTAGAAAATACTATGCTGAGTGAAATAAGCAAGGAAACCAAATTTTAGGTAGATTTGTTTAACTTGAAAACACTGCTGTGACCTGGAAGCCACATAGGAAGAAGGAAACATGAAGACGATAGAACATGGGCTACAAAAATGCAGGGGGGAACAGTGGGAGTGACAAGGTATAAATAAGGATGATGGTAGTGCATACGAGAGATGTGGTTCACATGGAGGGTTAACCAAAACTAAAAATCATTTAAAAAAAGCATAAAGAAGTTATATGGAGTTCTACTGTCTTATAAGGTAACTTAAAATATAACTTAAGAAAGACTTTGAATGGGTGTAATAGGAATGGGTTGACAAACCAGATCTTAGAACTTATGGGTTATAAATAACTGTTTTATTGTCAGAAGTAGAATAACTTTCTAGGAGATGTTGGCCATACATAACCAGTCTTCCCAAAGTATATAGAACATGCCCTTAACCCTAATTACCCTTTAGAACTGGATTATAAGACCATTCACTTGATCACAGCGGAATCTGCATAAAAGAACCATGGTGAACCTGAGGTAGAAGTCTCTTCTGTCTCAGATAGCCTTTATTGTGCTAGAGTGTATTATGCAGGCAGCTTGGGGACAACAGCCAGCAGTGGTTGCTCAGGATTGGACCTTGCAGGTCAACTTGGTAAGTCAAGAGGTGCTTACTGCTGTGGTCATGGCTTAACTGATATGGTACTAAAGGGATGATTTGTGATTGTGTCTGAGGGCCAAACTGTAGGAGAAAATTGATGCCTTGTACCATGAAACTAGTCAAAGTCCCATGACTTGAGGGACCACAGACACTAGAGGTAAAACTACCACTTGTGTTTTGCTAGTTAGATACATTGTCAGACTGCCTCTTCAGTATTTATAGACTAGTGCTGTCCTCAGACTTGCTTTACAAAATGTCTCTTTGCAGTGAATGGTGGTTAATACAGACTAATGGATGATTGTGATGCTTCTGTTGTTTTAATTGTTATTGTTGTTGTTGTGGTGGTGGTGGTGGCGGTGGTGTGTGTGTGTGTGTATGTGTGTGTGTGTGTGTGTATGTGTGTGTATGTGTGTGTATGTGTGTGTGCATGTGTGCATGTGTGTGTGTGAGTGTGTGTGTGTGAGTGTGTGAAAGTGTGTGTGAGTGTGTGTGTGTGTGTGTGTGTGTGTGTGTGTGTGTGTGTGTGAGATGTTTTATGGTGCTGGGAATTGAATGCCCAGCTTCATACATGCTAGGTGAGAATTTTACCACTGATCTATATTCCTTGACACTTCAGCTGTTATTCTTTAAGTGGTGGGAAAGTAAATGCAATTCCTTAAATTTCCAAAAAGAAAGACTTAGTTTGTCTCTGAAAGGAAAATCTATAGTGCAAACGTTATCTCTCTGCCTAGAATTTACCACTCTCTGCTTTTATGGTAGATGCTCGTAAGATACTTCATGGCACAAAGATCGAGAGTCACCTATGGAGAGCTCTGGCAGACTTTGTAACTCACTGGCAGCAGTGCATGAGATGTTTTGTGCACTCCAGATATATTTGTTCCTTGTAATTGAGTTGAACTAATGACTAGGCTAAGGCTTCTCACATTTAAATATGCAAATATATCTTGTCAATTCTTGCGTTATATTCTCTCTGTTTTCTTACACTTCTAGCTTATTCGTTAATACATCTTGTATAGTTATCTGCTGCTGAGTAACAAATTATACTTAAAACTTAGCATCTTAATATAGGAAAGCTTTATGATTATATGAGTTTTCTCAGGATCATGAATCTGAGAATCGCTTAGCCTCTTAGCCATGGTCCAACATCTCTCTGAGCATGCAGATGAAATAGGAAACAGGAATTTGGGAAGTTTTAGGGCAGATTCTTAAAAATAAGCCACTCCATTCTGTCATCATTACCCAGAAGCTGAAAATGTCCTTGGGTATACACTGCCAGGAGGACAGAAATTCTGGAGGTGTTTGGGGGCTCGAGTTTCTAGTCTGATTTGTTATCTTTTATATAGTTGCCTGGGCACATGGATAAGGGTGTGCCTTTTCACTCCTACCCAGGCACCATCATATTTTATGATGAACAGATTTGGTATTAAATCACTGGAATTTCATGGTAGAAATGGGTCTTTTCTATGATAAACTTAGCAGTGACCATCCTAATCATTGGACCTTCTGCACTCAACTGCCGTCTTATTTATTGTTGTTTGCTAGTCAGACAGTCCTGCTACCTTCTAACTATATGTATCTGGGTCCCTTCATTGCGCTCGAAAGTCCAAAGGTAACAAGGTCTGGAGGATGCCCTTCTGGTGATTCTCTTTGGAGCCTATTCCTCTTTCTCAAATAGCATTAAAGAACGTAAACCCCACAATTACCTGTCCTTTGGACCTAAAATATCATTTGAAAAAGGTAGTGTTGTCAACACTTCCTTGAGGCCCAATAAGAGAAAGCTACTTCTGTAAAAATCATGTATTTTGGTTTCAATCTGTGCCCCTGGGTAGAAGCAGGATACCCTGATCTTCTTCAAAGATTAAAATATTCATACTATTGTTTCCTTCCTTAAGAGTTTACTCAGCTGCACCTGTCAATTATCTGATCAGATGTTCAGCCCTCTAGAAGGTGGATTTACCTGAGAATATGCTAAAGAGATATGAGGAATAATTACCCCTTTAATGAGGTAATGTATTTATACTTCCCAGAATTCCCTTTCCCAATGGAGTTGCTTGTAGAACTTGGTACAGCAGTAGTAAACCGTCTTGGTTTCTAACTCGAGCAGCCTCATGTCTTTTATGACTTTTGCAGGTACTAGCCAGAATCCTAAGCATGCTTTTCCTGACTTTCTGGGCTTTCTCTTGATTCCTCTTTTCCCTTCTGCCATGCATCTACTTGTCAACCTCCATTGCTGAACATGCTGGCTTTCATGAACCTTAGTTCAAAGGACATGGCTTTTCTCTCTCTCGTCCAGATCTTGCTTCCCAGTGGCTACAGAGATTTATAGCTTGCCTTCTCTCAATAAAATTGCCCGAAGCTTCTTTTGAGTCCTTTTCAAGATCAGTTTCATATTTGAGTCTAAGAACTTCAAAAGAGATTCTCAGTTTTCCTTGTAGTAAGTTATCTGGCAAGATAATGCTTCCTGAAGGGTTGGAGTTTCTGCTGTGAACCAAACTTCAGTTCTGTCCCACGTGGGTCTCAAGGGAGGATCACGAAATGGCCATCTTTACAGATGGAGGAGGTGTAGAGAGATTATTGTTGTTTCTTAATAACACAGCTTTACCCTTGATCTCTTACTAGTTTACTCATAGTCAGCTTCATCAAAGAGACTCACTGATTTCATTCCACATTCAAGGGGCAAGGAATGAAGACACAGCTTTGAAGGAATTGGGTGTCAGGGAAGTTGTGAACATTGCTTGTTGCCCACAGTCTGTCACTTTTTAAACCTTTGCTTCATATCCCTTCTCTTCTTCTGACACCATTCTGAGATTCCCTGTACTCTCCTTCATAATTCTTCAAAGAATCTGGGATTGTAATATTCAACTGTGGTTCTGTGCCTTTCAAATGCTTAGCCTGTTCCTTCCAGGGATTACAAAGTACTTTGAAAAGCAAGAACTTTCTGTGCTTTGTCTCCCACACATTCTATTGCATGAAGAAGATGCTCAATATTCTTCAGCGGTAATAAATCTAATTCTTTTACCTTAAAATATTCTTTCTTTATACCCGCTCTTCAGACATATGTCAAACTGTGTGCCTTCTGTCCTTAATACATGCAATAGTTTACAGATCACTCATGGTAAAAGCCAGAGTCTGTGTACTGGTCCAAGGGCCCCGCTCTCACTTCATACACCTCATGGTGAATGTCTCACTCACTGTTCAATCCACTCATATGCAGCCCTTTGTTTTTTGAACACTTGGTATTTTCCTGCCTCAGAAGCTTTTTAGAAATTAGTTCCTTTACCTGGTGCACTCTCCTCCTTCATAGCTGCTGATTCATTCTCTCACCCACTCAAGACCTTTCCACAAACAATACCTTCTCAATTAGACATTCATTCCCACAGTGTTTAAAATTGACCTTCCTATTTCATCATTCCTGTCCTTATTTCTTGCTTCATGTTTTAACAAACAGTTCATTTCTAAATATCATGCAGCATATTAAGTATTTTCTCTTACTTATTTCCTGGCTGGAATATGATCTGTCTTACTGACTGACATATCCTTCTTGCCCTTTCCATGGTAAGCATTCAATAAGCATTTGCTAAGGTAGGGAATTGAAATTACTGATATAGTCAAATCCATTTTTCAGTCCATAAGGATACATCATGCCAACAAGCTCTTGCCTATCTATATAATTCCTTTGGGGCTTGTGAGAGGTTGGAAAAGGAATGGATCACATTTTCTCTTGAGATCTTACCCAAGTCTCATAAATACATACTTGAGAAATAATCTCTCTGTAGGTTAGAAAGGATAAGGAGGAACAGTAGTGTAAACCACATGGAAAGGTCCTGGCAGAAAAGTGTGTAGAATTAAAAAAAAATGATGTTTGTATTTTTATTCATGGACCACCATTTTCTCACACACTGATAGGATCTGCCAGTTCATCTGAGTTAAGACAATGGGACCACGATCTCACTTGGTGGTGGCTTTACACAAATTAGATTAAGCACAAATTCTCTAGAGCATGGTTATGTTTGAAATTTGATGAAAATAGGTTATTGCCTTGTTATTCACTGTTTCAGATTAGGGAGGCATGTGTTGTAAGGGGTTTGCTTTCACTCTGTAAGTGATGGAACATGGGGGAGAAAGCTCTGTCTCCATGCCCTTCAGGGGGTAATTGAGATAGCAGTAAGAAAGCTTCAGAAGTTCCACACAGAAGTGCTCCAAAGAATACAGAGTTATGGGGAAGAGACCTGTGGGGAAGAGAAGCAATACTGTTCAGACATGAAGTACATATATAAATAAGTAGACATGATTTTTAAGTTGAAACAGGCTTCGAAAAGTATGTGCTAGAAACCTTCTACATTTTCTTCAGTTCTCAGTAGAACATGAAACAACCATGTTTTCATATTCAGAGACTTACACAGAGTACTTTAGGAAATGAACTAAATTAAAGACTACGTTCTGAGGTATTTATTTAAGGTTGTCCAAACTTTTTCCAAATGACTGTAACAAGTTGATAGCAAATTACTTTAATACTAAACTTCCCTGTTTTCTTAAATAGCACCTACTAGTGTAGTTAATTTTGACCTGCCTAATTTCCAGTCTAATTTCTGAAGTTTAAGCCTGACTCATTCCTGTCCTTTTTGCAAGTGCCTTTTGAAACTTATTAACTCAGTAAATTATTTTATCCCAAAAGATTTCTTTTAATCTTTCCCAAAAGATTTCTCTTTCATTATTTCCCCATAAATTTCTCCTGGAAATGTGCTATGTACTTTTCTTCAAGGGCCACACATTTTCTATTGAACAAAGTTATCTCCTTCTAATGCTGGCCTCTCATACATCGGGGTCCCAAAGAAGAAAACTTTTTCTATATTGTTGGGGTAGGAGCATCTTCAAATATCCTGTTTTCATATCGTCACAAATACTCTCATACTTGTCAACATGAAGATATCCTTTTCACATAAGCTGTGTCTTCATCAGAACCATAAAATCTTGAACTGTTTGGTGTTTGCTCCCATTTTAGTTGCAAATTTTAATTGCTTCGTGGAAAGTCCCTCTGTCGCATCTCTAAAACTTTTCTATGAAAACAGTCTCCCCTTCTTGTTTATTTTTGAAGTTGTATTTTAGTTGTAATATTTTCTAGAATATTTTAATTTAACTTTATCCCTACTAATTCCTGGATATCATCATTGCAAATGCCTGTCCATGTTCCCCTCACATAGCGTTGAACACTGTCCTGCACCCCTCCTTTGTTTCGAAGAAGCTGTTCTGCCAGGACTGACTCAGAATACTGTCTTCAGCCTCATAAGGCTGGCGTCTGCTTTGTTCATGGACTTTTGTTTTCCCAGAAGTACATGTTTTTGTTTTTTTTCCCTTCAATCTCCCTCAAAACAATTCTTAAAACTCTTGCCTCAAATAAACATGGTCACCTGAAAGTAAACAACAACAATAAAAAGCCTAATTAATAAAACCAAAATAAACAGGATTGGTAATATGAGAACAGTAAACGTACAGAGAAAATTTAGCAAAATCGTACTACGTCTAATACTGTACAAATAAGGTAAAGATTATAACTGTTATTAGAAATAATCAAAAAAGGCTAATTATAAAAATTTCACATGAGAATTCCTAGGAAGATTAAAATTTTTATTAAAAATTTCAAATTTTATTATATATAAAGCACATATTTTAAATTATGGGGTTAAATTCTTTAGGTAGAATGGTTTTCAAGGATTTAGGAAAGAAAAAAATATGTAAAAATGGTAAAATTATTAATTTCAGAGAGAAAAACTGGGCAATAGTAGCAGAAATAGAATAATATATAAATGCATATTTCATATGTGCAAACCAAGTAGTTATTTCTGTTTGTCTTTATCTAGCTAATCTCATTTACATAGAAAAACAATTTTAAGATTAAGCCATGAGCAAGTTTAATCCCTATATAACTAAAATATAATCAAAATGCAAGATTTAATATTAGATCATAATAGTAAATTAATATCAAGAAATTTATTAATTGGATTAAGCAAGTGAAAATAATTATCTCATGAAATATTAAGTAGGTGTGATTATATTCAACACCCATTCCATTGTGTTTCTTAGAGAACATGTCTAAAGCAGAGAATCATGTTCCTGCATTATAGTTAATGACAAAACTTTAGAAATTAACCCTTTATCGAAGAAAATGTAAATTTGTTTATTCTAAAAGTACTTTTTTCTTAGTAGTTGAAGGTGAAACCCTAGGAAAAATAAGTAAAACTTTTAGGACAGAAATTATAAGTAGTGTTTAAAATTATTTATGAAAATAGTTTTTTTAAAGAATTCCATACTTGAGTTCTATATTTACATCATTTCCTCTCCTCCCTTTCCTCTCTCTGGTACTTTTTTCCCATGTACCTCACTACCTCTCAAATTCATGAGTTGTTTAAGTGCTGTTGTTCCATATATGGCGATGTATGTATATGTATGTATATATCATAGAGCGTTCTGAGTTTCCTTAGTTTTGCCCCTATGTCTGTTTTGTT